>NW_025745820.1:0-95000 GCF_021184085.1 Oncorhynchus gorbuscha
CTGAATTTATAGATTATGATATTCCTCTGTGGATAAGAGAGTTATAGCTCACCTGGGACTTTCCTAGCCCTCACCAACTCCTCAACTCATGAAACACACAACACCTTAACACACACACTGGTTCCCAGGTCCATGTAAAACTTCTCTCTCTCTCTAAGGAGACACCTACAGCTGAAACACAGCTCCTTAGCCCTCACTGTCGTGCCCATGTTCTTTAAAACTTCTCTCTCTCTCGCTCTCTCTAAGGAGACACCTACAGTTGAAACACAGCTCCTTAGCCCTCACTGTCGTGTCCATGTTCTTTAAAACTTCTCTCTCTCTCTCTCTCTCTCTCTCTAAGGAGACACCTACAGTTGAAACACAGCTCCTTAGCCCTCACTGTCGTGTCCATGTTCTTTAAAACAGAGAGAGATCGTCCATCAGACCATTATATTAAACCTGTAGGACCCAGTGTCACCCATTTACACTGATCCCAAATGGACCCATATTCCCTATGTAGTGCCCTGCTTTAGAGCAGAGCAAGTTGTGCAATTTGGGCCACAACCGCTGTGTCCTAGTTTGTTTTATCCGCTTAATGTTTGCAGTAACTTTGGACTTGACAGCGATGCTCCGGTCAAAGTACAATGTGTAGGAGAAAAATCAGTTGCAATATTCAGTGTTTCTTTTGAAGTGCACAAAACTAACTATCCCCTTTAAAAAGGGCTCTGGGCTTTAGCTGGGTAATCATATTCCCTGTTATCAAGAGCTCGTTAAGAGGTTTGTTAGGCTCGTTGTGAAGGCTCGTTGAGAGGACTCGTTATCACCGGCGGCTTGGTGAGACAGTGTGTTATCTCCTGATAACCGACGGCACACACAAACTCACAGTTTGACTCCAAGCTCATCAGGCACAAGACATTCACCAACAGCACAGGGGTGCTATTACAAAACTGTACGCGCTGGTTGGAGACTCTGGAGAGAGGTGGTCATGTGTTTCACTGGCTGAGAGGACGGGTGTAGACTCTGTAGAGAGGTGGCCATGTGTTTTAGTGGCTGAGAGGATGGGCGTAGACCCTGTAGAGAGGTGGTAATGTGTTTCAGTGGGTGAGAGGACGGGTGTAGACCCTGTAGAGAGGTGGCCATGTGTTTTAGTGGCTGAGAGGATGGGCGTAGACCCTGTAGAGAGGTGGTAATGTGTTTCAGTGGGTGAGAGGACGGGTGTAGACCCTGTAGAGAGGTGGTAATGTGTTTCAGTGGGTGAGAGGACGGGTGTAGACCCTGTAGAGAGGTGGTAATGTGTTTCAGTGGGTGAGAGGACGGGTGTAGACTCTGTAGAGAGGTGGTAATGTGTTTCAGTGGGTGAGAGGACGGTTGTAGACTCTGTAGAGAGGTGGTCATGTGTTTCAGTGGGTGAGAGGACGGGTGTAGACCCTGTAGAGAGGTGGTAATGTGTTTCAGTGGGTGAGAGGACGGGTGTAGACTCTGTAGAGAGGTGGTAATGTGTTTCAGTGGGTGAGAGGACGGTTGTAGACTCTGTAGAGAGGTGGTCATGTGTTTCAGTGGGTGAGAGGACGGGTGTAGACCCTGTAGAGAGGTGGTAATGTGTTTCAGTGGGTGAGAGGACGGTTGTAGACTCTGTAGAGAGGTGGTCATGTGTTTCAGTGGGTGAGAGGATGGGCGTAGACCCTGTAGAGAGGTGGCCATGTGTTTTAGTGGGTGAGAGGACGGGTGTAGACCCTGTAGAGAGGTGGTCATGTGTTTCAGTGGCTGAGAGGACGGGTGTAGACTCTGTAGAGAGGTGGTCATGTGTTTTAGTGGGTGAGAGGACGGGTGTAGACCCTGTAGAGAGGTGGTCACGTGGCTCAGAACATGATGCAGCAACACCAAGCCATGACAAGGTTCAATTCCAGCATTCATTACAAACCCTACTCATATCTAACATGTTGACTCAGGCAGCGTAAGTTCAGTTGTTTTGGATAAAAGCCACTCAGTGGCATGTGTGATCATATCCTCATTATGTTATTAGGCTGTAACTATGGTGAAGAGTACTTCCTGGTCAGGGTCATGGTGTTTTGGACAGTCACATCACATGACCTGGATTTGAACCTTTGAGCTTTTTCCATTAAAACGGTCCCCTTTTGTTGTTATGGCAGATGGTCCAGCACCATCCTCAGATAATGGCTTTCATTTTGGTGTAATGGGAGAGGGAGAGGAACTAAACAGAGGGAGAGGCTGCTCTCAGACAGACAGCAGTAGGACAGGCTCCTCTCAGACAGACAGCAGTAGGACAGGCTGCTCTCAGACAGACAGCAGTAGGACAGGCTGCTCTCAGACAGACAGCAGTAGGACGGACTAAACAGAGGGAGAGGCTGCTCTCAGACAGACAGCAGTAGGACAGGCTGCTCTCAGACAGACAGCAGTAGGACAGGCTGTTCTCAGACAGACAGCAGTAGGACAGGCTGTTCTCAGACAGCAGTAGGACAGGCTGTTCTCAGACAGCAGTAGGACGGACTAAACAGAGGGAGAGGCTGCTCCTAGACAGACAGCAGTAGGACAGGCTGCTCTCAGACAGACAGCAGTAGGACAGGCTGCTCTCAGACAGACAGCAGTAGGACAGACTAAGCAGAGGGAATCCCATCTCAGGTATTGGTGGTGTTTTTCCATTACAGGACACAGTGTGATGCCAGATACCTTGTTAATGTCTTTCCATTACAGGACAGTGTGATGCCAGATACCTTGTTAATGTCTTTCCATTACAGGACACAGTGTGATGCCAGATACCTTGTTAATGTCTTTCCATTACAGGACACAGTGTGATGCCAGATACCTTGTTAATGTCTTTCCATTACAGGACACAGTGTGATGCCAGATACCTTGTTAATGTCTTTCCATTACAGGACACAGTGTGATGCCAGATACCTTGTTAATGTCTTTCCATTACAGGACACAGTGTGATGCCAGATACCTTGTTAATGTCTTTCCATTACAGGACACAGTGTGATGCCAGATACCTTGTTAATGTCTTTCCATTACAGGACACAGTGTGATGCCAGATACCTTGTTAATGTCTTTCCATTACAGGACACAGTGTGATGCCAGATACCTTGTTAATGTCTTTCCATTACAGGACACAGTGTGATGCCAGATACCTTGTTAATGTCTTTCCATTACAGGACACAGTGTGATGCCAGATACCTTGTTAATGTCTTTCCATTACAGGACACAGTGTGATGCCAGATACCTTGTTAATGTCTTTCCATTACAGGACACAGTGTGATGCCAGATACCTTGTTAATGTCTTTCCATTACAGGACACAGTGTGATGCCAGATACCTTGTTAATGTCTTTCCATTACAGGACACAGTGTGATGCCAGATACCTTGTTAATGTCTTTCCATTACAGGACACAGTGTGATGCCAGATACCTTGTTAATGTCTTTCCATTACAGGACACAGTGTGATGCCAGATACCTTGTTAATGTCTTTCCATTACAGGACACAGTGTGATGCCAGATACCTTGTTAATGTCTTTCCATTACAGGACACAGTGTGATGCCAGATACCTTGTTAATGTCTTTCCATTACAGGACACAGTGTGATGCCAGATACCTTGTTAATGTCTTTCCATTACAGGACACAGTGTGATGCCAGATACCTTGTTAATGTCTTTCCATTACAGGACACAGTGTGATGCCAGATACCTTGTTAATGTCTTTCCATTACAGGACACAGTGTGATGCCAGATACCTTGTTAATGTCTTTCCATTACAGGACACAGTGTGATGCCAGATACCTTGTTAATGTCTTTCCATTACAGGACACAGTGTGATGCCAGATACCTTGTTAATGTCTTTCCATTACAGGACACAGTGTGATGCCAGATACCTTGTTAATGTCTTTCCATTACAGGACACAGTGTGATGCCAGATACCTTGTTAATGTTTTTCCATTACAGGACACAGTGTGATGCCAGATACCTTGTTAATGTCTTTCCATTACAGGACACAGTGTGATGCCAGATACCTTGTTAATGTCTTTCCATTACAGGACAGTGTGATGCCAGATACCTTGTTAATGTCTTTCCATTACAGGACACAGTGTGATGCCAGATACCTTGTTAATGTCTTTCCATTACAGGACACAGTGTGATGCCAGATACCTTGTTAATGTCTTTCCATTACAGGACACAGTGTGATGCCAGATACCTTGTTAATGTCTTTCCATTACAGGACACAGTGTGATGCCAGATACCTTGTTAATGTACTAGATGTGGTTTGTTGCAGCTTGTTTCAGGTCAAGACAGAGGGCTGAGAGGCTTGCTGAATAGGAGGAGTCTGCTGTGTAGGAGGAGTCTGCTGTGTGGGAGGAGTCTGCTGTGTAGGAGTGGTCTGCTGAGTAGGAGGAGTCTGCTGTGTAGGGGGAGTCTGCTGAGTAGGAGGAGTCTGCTGTGTAGGAGGAGTCTGCTGTGTAGGAGGAGTCTGCTGTGTAGGAGTGGTCTGCTGTGTAGGAGTGGTCTGCTGAGTAGGAGGAGTCTGCTGTGTAGGGGGAGTCTGCTGAGTAGGAGGAGTCTGCTGTGTAGGAGGAGACTGCTGTGTAGGAGGAGACTGCTGTGTAGGAGGAGTCTGCTGTGTAGGAGGAGTCTGCTGTGTAGGAGGAGTCTGCTGAATAGGAGGAGTCTGCTGAATAGGAGGAGTCTGCTGAGTAGGAGGAGTCTGCTGAGTAGGAGGAGTCTGCTGTGTAGGAGGAGTCTGCTGAGTAGGAGGAGTCTGCTGTATAGGAGGAGTCTGCTGTATAGTAATATAATAATAATAATATGCCATTTAGCAGACGCTTTTATCCAAAGCGACTTACAGTCATGTGTGCATACATTCTACGTATGGGTGGTCCCGGGGAATGAACCCACTACCCTGGCGTTACAAGCGCCATGCTCTACCAACTGAGCTACAGAAGGACCACACATATAGGAGGAGTCTGCTGTATAGGAGGAGTCTGTGTATAGGAGGAGTCTGTGTGTAGGAGGAGTCTGTGTGTAGGAGGAGTCTGCTGTATAGGAGGAGTCTGCTGTATAGGAGGAGTCTGCTGTGTAGGAGGAGTCTGGTCAGACAGGAAGAGGTACTAGGAGGAGGAATGGGTCCTGCTGCTCTGTAGTTCCTGGGAGATTACATTCCCTCTATGATGAATGAGCTACTCCCTTTCCTCTCAGGAGTCGGAGTGGTGTGTGTTTGAGAGAGACGAGGGAGAGAGGAGAGAGAGGAGGGAGAGGAGGGAGAGGAGAGAGAGAGAACTCTTCACAGAGCACCTATTGTTTTTATCTAAAGTGTACTACAGGTTTATCACGGCATTTCTCTGCCAGCCTGCGTGACATCACACTGATGTCATCAGGATGGCTCAGCTCCACAACAAGATGAACTGCTTTATGAAACCCAGTAGATTAATGGCCCCGTCACCCTAAAACTACGTCCCGAATGGCACCTTTATTCCCTATTTAGTGCACTACTTTGAACAGGGCCCTAGTCAAAAGTAGTGCACTAGATAGGGAATAGGGTGCCATTTGGAACAGAGACAAAGCACAGCAGGAAGTGGAAACATCTTCAGAGGGTGTAAGGAACGTCTTGACATGGTCGTTAGTCATTTCTTCAAGCATCCCCACACTTAGGGAAAAGAGGTCCATAAGGGTTCTCTACCTGTCCCCATATGGGAACTCTTTCTTCACTTAGGAAAAAGAGGTCCATAAGGGTTCTCTACCTGTCCCCATATGGGAACTCTTTCTTCACTTAGGGAAAAGAGGTCCATAAGGGTTCTCTACCTGTCCCCATATGGGAACTCTTTCTTCACTTAGGGAAAAGAGGTCCATAAGGGTTCTCTACCTGTCCCCATATGGGAACTCTTTCTTCACTTAGGGAAAAGAGGTCCATAAGGGTTCTCTACCTGTCCCCATATGGGAACTCTTTCTTCACTTAGGAAAAGAGGTCCATAAGGGTTCTCTACCTGTCCCCATATGGGAACTCTTTCTTCACTTAGGGAAAAGAGAGGTCCATAAGGGTTCTCTACCTGTCCCCATATGGGAACTCTTTCTTCACTTAGGAAAAGAGGTCCATAAGGGTTCTCTACCTGTCCCCATATGGGAACTCTTTCTTCACTTAGGGAAAAGAGGTCCATAAGGGTTCTCTACCTGTCCCCATATGGGAACTCTTTCTTCACTTAGGGAAAAGAGGTCCATAAGGGTTCTCTACCTGTCCCCATATGGGAACTCTTTCTTCACTTAGGGAAAAGAGTTCCATAAGGGTTCTCTACCTGTCCCCATATGGGAACTCTTTCTTCACTTAGGGAAAAGAGGTCCATAAGGGTTCTCTACCTGTCCCCATATGGGAACTCTTTCTTCACTTAGGGAAAAGAGGTCCATAAGGGTTCTCTACCTGTCCCCATATGGGAACTCTCTGATTCCAGGCAGAACCCTTTTAGGTTTTAAGTAGAAGCCTCCGTGGAAAAGATTCTACATGGAACCCAAAAGGGTTCTACCTAGAACCAAAAAGCAAAGGGTTCTCCAATGGGGAGAGCAGAAGAACCCTTTTAGGTTCTAGATAGAATAAAAGGTGCTAAGATTGTATAATGATTTTCCAGAGAAGATCCAGATCTCAGGGAATTAAACCAAAGTTCTCAATTGGTACAAAATATATAGAATACTGCACACACTACAATTACTTAGGTTTAAAAAGAATCTCAACTGGACACCTTAAAGACACAGTGAATGAACAGAGAGAGAAAGCACTCGGTGTTCTACACCATTAAAAAACCAACTCTAATTGAATGGCATTGAACCAATTGCACTTTATGGCAGCGAGGTGTGGGGTCCACTTTATGGCAGCGAGGTGTGGGGTCCACTTTATGGCAGCGAGGTGTGGGGTCCACTTTATGGCAGTGAGGTGTGGGGTCCACTTTATGGCAGTGAGGTGTGGGGTCCACTTTATGGCAGCGAGGTGTGGGGTCCACTTTATGGCAGTGAGGTGTGGGGTCCACTTTATGGCAGTGAGTGTGGGGTCCACTTTATGGGGTCCACTTTATGGCAGCGAGGTGTGGGGTCCACTTTATGGCAGCGAGGTGTGGGGTCCACTTTATGGCAGCGAGGTGTGGGGTCCACTTTATGGCAGCGAGGTGTGGGGTCCACTTTATGGCAGCGAGGTGTGGGGTCCACTTTATGGCAGTGAGGTGTGGGGTCCACTTTATGGCAGTGAGGTGTGGGGTCCACTTTATGGCAGTGAGGTGTGGGGTCCACTTTATGGCAGTGAGGTGTGGGGTCCACTTTATGGCAGCGAGGTGTGGGGTCCACTTTATGGCAGTGAGGTGTGGGGTCCACTTTATGGCAGCGAGGTGTGGGGTCCACTTTATGGCAGCGAGGTGTGGGGTCCACTTGCAAAACAATATTTCACCAAATGGGACAAACACCCCATTGAAACCCTGTATGCAGAGTTCTGTAAGATTATCCTTCATGTCTAGAGGAAAACTACAAACAATTCATGCAGGGCAGAATTAATATCAATATCAATATCAATATCCACTTATAATAAAAACTCAGAGCAATTCAGTTTTGGAAACATCTAAAATACAGTGACTCCCTCTCATATCATTACCAAGCCCTGCAATGCCAAGCTGAGCAAAAGAGTCCCCTCATCCAGCTGGTCCTGGGGCTGAGTTCACTAACCTGTTCTACTGACACACTGAAACCTCAGGCCCCTCATCCAGCTGGTCCTGGGGATGAGTTCACTAACCTGTTCTACTGACACACTGAAACCTCAGGCCCCTCATCCAGCAGGTCCTGGGGCTGAGGTCACTAACCTGTTCTACTAAAACACTGAAGCCTCAAGACCAGAACATCCAATCAATCAGGATAAACCAAATTACAACACAAAATGACATTACTTATTGGGAAACACAAGCACAATGCAGTACTATATGGCTCTAAATGAACAGAACACCATGGCTAACTATTTAACCAGGGTTACTGATCAAAACCTTGGAAAAACCTTGACAAAGTACAGGCTCAGTGAGCACAGCCTTGCCATTGAGAAGGGTAGAGACAGGAAAACCTGGCTCCCTGTAGAGGAAAGGCTGTGAAACCACTGAACCCTCATCCAGCTGGTCCTGGGGCTGAGTTTCCTGACCCAGGAAAACCTGGCTCCCTGTAGAGGAAAGGCTGTGAAACCACTGAACCCTCATCCAGCTGGTCCTGGGGCTGAGTTTCCTGACCCAGGAAAACCTGGCTCCCTGTAGAGGAAAGGCTGTGAAACCACTGAACCCTCATCCAGCTGGTCCTGGGGCTGAGTTTCCTGACCCAGGAAAACCTGGCTCCCTGAAGAGGAAAGGCTGTGAAACCACTGAACCCTCATCCAGCTGGTCCTGGGGCTGAGTTTCCTGACCCAGGAAAACCTGGCTCCCTGAAGAGGAAAGGCTGTGAAACCACTGAACCCGAGACAGAACTGCATTTCCTGATAAAATGTATAAAGAAATAAAACAATTAGTGTCATTTCCCCAAATTTGAAACTCGTATTCAAGGTTTCAAAGACCTCTCTGATGAGAGTAGGCTACCCGTCCTGTTGGGGGAGGACGCAGAGAGCTGTGGGTTGGCAGCGCACTACATTGAAGACCTCTCTGATGAGAGTAGGCTACCCGTCCTGTTGGGGGAGGATGCAGAGAGCTGTGGGTTGGCAGCACACTACATTGAAGACCTCTCTGATGAGAGTAGGCTACCCGTCCTGTTGGGGTGAGGATGCAGAGAGCTGTGGGTTGGCAGCGCACTACATTGCTGCCTGCCATAAGTTGAGGGACAGTGTCTGACAGTCCAATCAACCTGAACATGTGCTTATTGTTGAAAGTAGGGTTATTTTGAACCTTGGTTATTGATGTTAATGTTGTACCGTTGACAATTTTGAATCTTTTTATTTTAATATTGTAAATATCCAAAGTAAGCTTTGGCAATATGTACATTGTTATGTCATGCCAATAAAGCAAATTGAATTGAAAAGGAGAGAAAGAGAGAGGAGAGAGAGAACAAAGGAGAGAGAAAGAGAGAAAGAGAGAAGAGAGTAGAGAGAAAGGAAGAGAGAAGAGAGAAAGAGAGAGAACAAAGGAGGGAGAGAGAAAGAGAGAGAACAAAGGAGAGAGAAAGAGAGAAAGAGAGAAGAGAGTAGAGAGAAAGGAAGAGAGAAGAGAGAAAGAGAGAGAACAAAGGAGGGAGAGAGAAAGAGAGAGAACAAAGGAGAGAGAAAGAGAGAGAACAAAGGAGGGAGAAGAAAGAGAGAGAACAAAGGAGGGAGAGAGAAAGAGAGAGAACAAAGGAGGAGAGAGAGAAAGAGAGAACAAAGGAGGAGAGAGAAAGAGAGAGAACAAAAGGGAGAGAGAAAGAGAGAGAACAAAGGAGAGAGAAAGAGAGAGAACAAAGGAGAGAGAAAGAGAGAGAACAAAGGAGGGAGAGAGAAAGAGAGAGAACAAAGGAGGGAGAGAGAAAGAGAGAGAACAAAGGAGGGAGAGAGAAAGAGAGAGAACAAAGGAGGGAGAGAGAAAGAGAGAGAACAAAGGAGAGAGAAAGAGAGAGAGAGGAGAGAGAAAGA
Source organism: Oncorhynchus gorbuscha (assembly GCF_021184085.1). Taxonomy (NCBI): domain Eukaryota; kingdom Metazoa; phylum Chordata; class Actinopteri; order Salmoniformes; family Salmonidae; genus Oncorhynchus; species Oncorhynchus gorbuscha. The sequence goes on from NW_025745820.1 coordinate 9,582, forward strand.
GAGAGAACAAAGGAGGGAGAGAGAAAGAGAGAGAACAAAGGAGGGAGAGAGAAAGAGAGAGAACAAAGGAGGGAGAGAGAGAAAGAGAGAGAACAAAGGAGGGAGAGAGAAAGAGAGAGAACAAAGGAGGGAGAGAGAAAGAGAGAGAACAAAGGAGAGAAAGAGAGAGAACAAAGGAGGGAGAGAGAAAGAGAGAGAACAAGGAGGAGAGAGAAGAGAGAGAGAACAAAGGAGGGAGAGAGAAAGAGAGAGAACAAAGGAGAGAGAGAGAGAACAAAGGAGGGAGAGAGAAAAGAGAGAGAACAAAGGAGGGAGAGAGAAGAGAGAGAACAAAGGAGGGAGAGAGAAAGAGAGAGAACAAAGGAGGGAGAGAGAAAGAGAGAGAACAAAGGAGAGAGAAAGAGAGAGAACAAAGGAGAGAGAAAGAGAGAGAAGAGGAGAGAGAAAGAGAGAGAACAAAGGAGGGAGAGAGAAAGAGAGAGAACAAAGGAGGGAGAGAGAAAGAGAGAGAACAAAGGAGGGAGAGAGAAAGAGAGAGAACAAAGGAGGGAGAGAGAAAGAGAGAACAAAGGAGAGAGAAAGAGAGAGAGAGGAGAGAGAAAGAGAGAGAAGAGAGAAAGAGAGAGGAGATAGAAAGAGAGAGGAGATAGAAAGAGAGAGAGAGAACAAAGGAGAGAGAAAGAGAGAGAAGAGAGGAGAAAGAGGAGAGAGAAAATAGATAGAAAGCCCCACTGAAGCATCAGGATCAGCATCTCATTTCCTGTGTATATAACTTGACCTCCTTTCATAAATAAAGGAAGAGGGAGAAAGAGAGGGACTGAAAGGCCCTCCAATTCCACGTGGAAGTGCACAGACAGTCACACAGACAGTTCCAGACAGACAGTTACAGACAGAGTTAGACAGTCAGTTAGTCAGTTACAGCCACAGCGCCAAAAGTACATTCCAAGCCTTCGCAGTGGGCCAAGTTTAATGTGAACATAAAAAAGAGAAAGACAAGGCTGTTGGAAAGGACAGTGGAATACGAGACAGTGATGGAATAACTCTGTGGTCCCTCCCATTCTCTACCAGTACAGGGGCCAGCAGGCAGGTTGAAATCCTAGACAGTTGTGTGTGTATGTGTATGTGAATGTGAATGTGAATGTGAATGTGTATGTGTATGTGTGTGTGTGTGTGCGCACACAGGCTGTAGTCCTAGTAGTGAAAACAAAGACATTGTTATGGTGCGTTGGATTGAGTTCCAGCCACATCAACTTCCAAGAAAGGAAGGATGGAAAATATGGGGCTCTGAGAAGAGAGAGATCGGTGGTTCTCTTGGATAAGGAAGCCCAGATCAACAAGGACTAAGCAGCTTCTGTTTATTTGTTTTGTTTTTGCCTCTCTGGCATACTTTATCCATGTTGCTTATTCACTTCTTATCTCATCCTCTAGCTGTTTAGACATTCCAGGGAGAGAGCAAGAAGAGAGAGCTCTGGGGCTCGATCATCTGAACCAGGGTGAATTAGCAGTGTCCTCGGAGACGGTCGTCGTGGCAACCACCTCCCAAAATGATGTGATGAGGGTGAGGCTGATGACGAGGTGTGTGTGTATATTTTCTTAAACTACGATGTTAGGAAAGTGTATGAAGGACTTAGATGTGTGCGTGTGTGTGTGAGAGAGTCATTGCCAGGGAAGGTAACTGCAGCTCTACTCTCATAGAACATCACCCTGTTGTTATGTGGTAATGTTACACGCTGACATCATGTTTCCATCAATGTGACATCATCTAGATGGAACGGGATGAGATGGTATTGATGTGGATGTTAGGGAACAGGATGAGATGGTATTGATGTGGATGTTAGGGAACAGGATGAGATGGTATTGATGTGGATGTTAGGGACATATCATCTAGATGGAACAGGGTGAGATGGTATTGATGTAGATGTTAGGGACATATCATCTAGATGGAACAGGGTGAGATGGTATTGATGTAGATGTTAGGGACATATCATCTAGATGGAACAGGGTGAGATGGTATTGATGTAGATGTTAGGGACATATCATCTAGATGGAACAGGGTGAGATGGTATTGATGTGGATGTTAGGGACATATCATCTAGATGGAACAGGGTGAGATGGTATTGATGTGGATGTTAGGGACATATCATCTAGATGGAACAGGGTGAGATGGTATTGATGTGGATGTTAGGGAACAGGATGAGATGGTATTGATGTGGATGTTGGGGACATATCATCTAGATGGAACAGGATGAGATGGTATTGATGTGGATGTTAGGGAACAGGATGAGATGGTATTGATGTAGATGTTAGGGAACAGGGTGAGATGGTATTGATGTGGATGTTAGGGAACAGGATGAGATGGTATTGATGTGGATGTTAGGGAACAGGATTAGATGGTATTGATGTAGATGTTAGGGACATATCATCTAGATGGAACAGGATGAGATGGTATTGATGTGGATGTTAGGGAACAGGATGAGATGGTATTGATGTGGATGTTAGGGAACAGGATGAGATGGTATTGATGTGGATGTTAGGGAACAGGATGAGATGGTATTGATGTAGATGTTAGGGACATATCATCTAGATGGAACAGGATGAGATGGTATTGATGTGGATGTTAGGGAACAGGATGAGATGGTATTGATGTGGATGTTAGGGAACAGGATGAGATGGTATTGATGTAGATGTTAGGGACATATCATCTAGATGGAACAGGATGAGATGGTATTGATGTAGATGTTAGGGACATATCATCTAGATGGAACAGGATGAGATGGTATTGATGTGGATGTTAGGGAACAGGATGAGATGGTATTGATGTAGATGTTAGGGAACAGGATGAGATGGTATTGATGTAGATGTTAGGGACATATCATCTAGATGGAACAGGATGAGATGGTATTGATGTGGATGTTAGGGAACAGGGTGAGATGGTATTGATGTGGTTTTTAGGGAACAGGATGAGATGGTATTGATGTAGATGTTAGGGACATATCATCTAGATGGAACAGGATGAGATGGTATTGATGTGGATGTTAGGGAACAGGATGAGATGGTATTGATGTAGATGTTAGGGACATATCATCTAGATGGAACAGGATGAGATGGTATTGATGTGGATGTTAGGGAACAGGATGAGATGGTATTGATGTGGATGTTAGGGACATATCATCTAGATGGAACAGGATGAGATGGTATTGATGTGGATGTTGGGGAACAGGGTGAGATGGTATTGATGTGGATGTTAGGGAACAGGATGAGATGGTATTGATGTGGATGTTAGGGAACAGGATGAGATGGTATTGATGTAGATGTTAGGGAACAGGGTGAGATGGTATTGATGTGGATGTTAGGGAACAGGGTGAGATGGTATTGATGTGGATGTTAGGGAACAGGGTGAGATGGTATTGATGTAGATGTTAGGGAACAGGGTGAGATGGTATTGATGTAGATGTTAGGGACATATCATCTAGATGGAACAGGATGAGATGGTATTGATGTGGATGTTAGGGAACAGGATGAGATGGTATTGATGTGGATGTTAGGGAACAGGGTGAGATGGTATTGATGTAGATGTTAGGGACATATCATCTAGATGGAACAGGATGAGATGGTATTGATGTGGATGTTAGGGAACAGGGTGAGATGGTATTGATGTAGATGTTAGGGACATATCATCTAGATGGAACAGGGTGAGATGGTATTGATGTGGATGTTATCAACTAGATGGAACAGGGTGAGATGGTATTGATGTGGATGTTAGGGACATATCATCTAGATGGAACAGGATGAGATGGTATTGATGTGGATGTTAGGGAACAGGATGAGATGGTATTGATGTAGATGTTAGGGACATATCATCTAGATGGAACAGGATGAGATGGTATTGATGTAGATGTTAGGGACATATCATCTAGATGGAACAGGGTGAGATGGTATTGATGTAGATGTTAGGGAACAGGATGAGATGGTATTGATGTAGATGTTAGGGACATATCATCTAGATGGAACAGGGTGAGATGGTATTGATGTGGATGTTAGGGACATATCATCTAGATGGAACAGGGTGAGATGGTATTGATGTGGATGTTAGGGACATATCATCTAGATGGAACAGGATGAGATGGTATTGATGTGGATGTTAGGGACATATCATCTAGATGGAACAGGGTGAGATGATATTGATGTGGATGTTAGGGAACAGGATGAGATGGTATTGATGTGGATGTTAGGGAACAGGGTGAGATGGTATTGATGTGGATGTTAGGGACATATCATCTAGATGGAACAGGATGAGATGGTATTGATGTGGATGTTAGGGAACAGGGTGAGATGGTATTGATGTGGATGTTAGGGACATATCATCTAGATGGAACAGGATGAGATGGTATTGATGTGGATGTTAGGGACATATCATCTAGATGGAACAGGATGAGATGGTATTGATGTGGATGTTAGGGAACAGGATGAGATGGTATTGATGTGGATGTTAGGGACATATCATCTAGATGGAACAGGATGAGATGGTATTGATGTGGATGTTAGGGAACAGGATGAGATGGTATTGATGTGGATGTTAGGGACATATCATCTAGATGGAACAGGATGAGATGGTATTGATGTGGATGTTAGGGAACAGGATGAGATGGTATTGATGTGGATGTTAGGGACATATCATCTAGATGGAACAGGATAAGATGGTATTGATGTGGATGTTAGGGAACAGGATGAGATGGTATTGATGTGGATGTTAGGGACATATCATCTAGATGGAACAGGATGAGATGGTATTGATGTGGATGTTAGGGACATATCATCTAGATGGAACAGGATGAGATGGTATTGATGTTGATGTTAGGGACATATCATTTAGATGAGATGGTATTGATGTTGATGTTAGGGACATATCAACTAGATGAGATGGTATTAATGTTGATGTTAGGGACATATCAACTAGATGAGATGGTATTAATGTTGATGTTAGGGACATATCATCTAGATGGAACAGGATGAGATGGTATTGATGTTGATGTTAGGGACATATCATTTAGATGAGATGGTATTGATGTTGATGTTAGGGACATATCAACTAGATGGAACAGGATGAGATGGTATTGATGTTGATGTTAGGGACATATCATTTAGATGAGATGGTATTGATGTTGATGTTAGGGACATATCAACTAGATGGAACAGGATGAGATGGTATTGATGTTGATGTTAGGGACATATCATTTAGATGAGATGGTATTGATGTTGATGTTAGGGACATATCATTTAGATGAGATGGTATTGATGTTGATGTTAGGGACATATCATTTAGATGAGATGGTATTGATGTTGATGTTAGGGACATATCAACTTGCCACCTGTTTTGGGAACAACAGATTTCTCAGATGTGTCTGTTCCTCTGTCGTCTTGACCTGAATTAACATCCACATCACTTCTGCCCCCTGGTGGTGAGAACTGTCCAGTGGAAACTGTTTCCAATTTCTTTTGTTTATTTATTTAGTTTTATTATAAGATGTTTAATATAAAACATGTAAAGTGTTGGTCCCGTGTTTCTTGAGCTGGAAAAATAAGATTCCAAAGCTTATTCCTCACATTTTTTGCACATCCCTGTTTGATTATCTGGCCAAGAGAAATGCTCACTATCCACCTGACAGGTGCTGCATATCACGAAGCTGATTAAAACAGCATGCTCATTACACAGGTGCGCCTTGTGCTTAGGACAGTAAGGCTACACAACCACATCTTTCCAAGAAGTCACACTAAATACATTACCACGTCTTTTCTACAGAGGTCCCTAAATACACTACCACATCTTTCCAACAGAGGTCACTAAAGACTAAATCTACCAACAACCACTGAACCTCTAAATATTTTTAAATAACCAATAAATGAGAGATGTGAAGAAAATAAAACGTAGATGATTTCTGTTCTACCTCGGGTCATCTCAACGTGTGGGCCTTGCTACCAGCCTGAAAGTAGTTTACAAACATCACTCAGCTGCTGCTTATCTTCTTCAGTGGTTGAATATAGAATTAAAATAACTAGAAGAATCTTTACCAGCGGCTACAGTGGTTTAAAAACATATAATATCCCAGATGTTCTGTTTGTAAGTTTGTACAAATCTTCTAAAAAAACAGAGATAGCATTTCTTCTATAACACCATTATCCAACACCATCTACAAAAACAGCAAAATATTCTTTATTGGAAAAAAATAAAATAATCTAGTCATAGCAAAAGAATTACACATGGCACGGCTCTGAGAAACCACAGGTGAAAAACAAATGAAACAGACTTAAATGGGCAACGAGAAACAAAAGGCATGTGTTGGTATATAATATATAGATATATCCACTGTGCAGAATACGTCCAAATCAACTCTTGTCGTGTTGCAAAACATTTCTTTAAATGATAAAAATAAACATTTCGGGTAACTTTCCCCATTTTCCCGGGTAACTTTCCCCATTTTCCCGGGTAACTTTCCCCATTTTCCCGGGTAACTTTCCCCATTTTCCCGGGTAACTTTCCCCATTTTCCCGGGTTTTCCAGGAATCCTGGTTGGAAGATGCTAGATTTCTTCCTTGTTCCCTCCAACCTGGATTTCTAGAGAATATGGGAATTTGGGAAAAAGTTACTGGAATTTTGCAACACTAAGTCATCCACAATTCCAACAGATGACAGGAATGTTATGGTCAGGAGAGAGGACATCAACAACAATGTGATTGATGATTTTGTAATGTTTCATAACCAAGAGAATCCAGGGTTTGGACCATTGAAAATAGACAACACTAAATATGTAGAGTACCAATATGTACACAGAACAAAAATATAAATGCAACATGTAAAGTATTGGTCCCATGTTTCATGAGCTGAAATAAAAGATCCCTGAAATTTGCCATACGCACAAAAAGCTTATTTCTCTCATTTTGTGCACAAATTCATTTACATCCCTGTTAGTGAGTATTTCTCCTTTGCCAAGGTAATCCATCCAGCTGGCAGGTGTGGCATATCAAGAAGCTGATTAAATCAGCATCATCACACATGTGCACCTTGTGCGAAGAAGCTGATTAAATCAGCATCATCACACATGTGCACCTTGTGCTGGGGACAATAAAAGGCTACTAAAAAATGTGTGGTTTTGTCACACAACACAATGCCACAGATGTCTCAAGTTATGAGGGAGTGTGCAATTGGCATGGTGACTGCAGGAATGTCCACCACAGCTGTTGTCCGAGACTTGAATGTTAATATCTCTACCATAAGCCGCCTAAAGTATTTTTGTGTTTACATGTTGCGTTTATATTTTTTGTTCAGTAGTGTCGCAAAAGAGGAATATTTTACATTCAAACAGAAATGAGGAGAAGGAATTAATGTTCATCTTTCATCAAGGCCTTGGAAAAACCGGACAAGTGACCAAAAAGAGACGTGAGACGAGAAACAGAGGCGGTATTAGACATAACAGAAGTGATATTAACAGGAAGTCACCAAGTGCCTGAATTTCAGCCTCAGTCAGATAAATAACAATGTGATATACTGAAGGTCTAATGCAGTAGCTGGAATCATACCAGCTTAGCAGACTTAAATCAGGATTATAAATAATATACATTATGTATACATGTCAACATTCTCCACCCTACTCTAACCACCTGACAGGACATGCGTGGACGACATCCTGTCACTGTTTTTGGTTTGACTGGTGCTGAGAGCTACAGTAAGTCCCGCTGAAGGCCAGCGAAACAGGAATTCAAATGACCTCACAGGACGTGAGAGCTGCTTGCATATTTGTTTTTCCTAGGAGATTTTTACGGAGTCAATTGTCTAGATCGTAAAAATTCATCAAAACAACATTTTTATTTTTGGTGTTAATTTAAGGTTAGGCATCAGGTTAGCAGTGTGGTTACGGTTAGGCATCAGGTTAGCAGTGTGGTTACGGTTAGGCTTCAGGTTAGCAGTGTGGTTACGGTTAGGCTTCAGGTTAGCAGTGTGGTTACGGTTAGGCATCAGGTTAGCAGTGTGGTTACGGTTAGGCATCAGGTTAGCAGTGTGGTTACGGTTAGGCATCAGGTTAGCAGTGTGGTTACGGTTAGGCATCAGGTTAGCAGTGTGGTTACGGTTAGGCATCAGGTTAGCAGTGTGGTCACGGTTAGGCATCAGGTTAGCAGTGTGGTCACGGTTAGGCATCAGGTTAGCAGTGTGGTCACGGTTAGGCATCAGGTTAGCAGTGTGGTCACGGTTAGGCATCAGGTTAGCAGTGTGGTTACGGTTAGGCATCAGGTTAGCAGTGTGGTTACGGTTAGGCATCAGGTTAGCAGTGTGGTTACGGTTAGGCATCAGGTTAGCAGTGTGGTTACAGTTAGGCATCAGGTTAGCAGTGTGGTTACGGTTAGGCATCAGGTTAGCAGTGTGGTTACGGTTAGGCATCAGGTTAGCAGTGTGGTTACAGTTAGGCATCAGGTTAGCAGTGTGGTGAAGGTTTAAAATAACATTTTACGAAGATGAATTGAAGAAATGGAGGGTTACTGACTTTATGGCTGGGATAACTAGTATCACGCCCCAAAATTTCCTAGGAAAAACTCATTTGCGAGCTTCTTAGCTTACACTTCTGGGGCGTGTTCATTAGGGTACACCATTGAAAATAGCTTTGAACAATTTAGGTTTACGTTCCAAAAGTTATTGGACCAGTACAGTTCAGAGAACACTCAGCACCATTAGGCTGTACCAGGTCTTCAGCCCGGTTATATTTTCTACAAATGACTCAAAACCCTTCCTTCCATCCTTCCTTCCTTCATTCCTTCCATAATAATTGTTCTGATTTGAAAGGGTTTGTTGACAGAGATGTGATGGAGAGAATAAACCACACGACAGACCAGATATAAATCATCAAGAAAGGACTGAAGGAAGAATTCAACAGGATCTCTGTCTTCAGGGGGACTAGAGGAATACGGCCCTGTACACTGACCCAGGCAAACAGGGGAGTCATTTCATTGGTTCCAGCAGAATTATGAGGCGTGTCTCTACGAGGTTGCAATAAAATCGGGGTTAAGATTTGTGTTGCTACAAACTGTGAACATAAAACGGTTGATCAGATTCACTGTTTTCAATAAAACAGCTCCAACTCTTTTATTGTACACATTAGACAGTCTAACAGAGAAGTCTTTGGAGACTGACTTCCGCCCTCTTTGAAGCAGAGGCCGTGCCCTCACTGTTTCCTGCCCACTTCCTGGTTACGACAATAGAATCCCAGGGCCACGTTCAGCAGCCAAAACGTTGCAGAAAGAAACACCAGAAATAGAGCCAACATGATTCCTTATTCTACAGCCCGTCTTCCTGTCACAACACCCCTCTACGTACAGCCTGTCTTCCTGTCACAACGCCCCTCAATGTACAGCCTGTCTTCCTGTCACAACGCCCCTCAATGTACAGCCTGTCTTCCTGTCACAACACCCCTCTACGTACAGCCTGTCACAACACCCCTCAACGTACAGCATATAGATATATTAATTGACGAGAGTCATTCCTGACCTGGGCACAGTGTATATATGTAACTTATACAACATCCATTTCTTTCAACAGTAAAATACACAAAAACAAAAATGTACTATAATTGTGACCCAAAAATAAATTGTGCAGACAGTTGATGAATACATTAGTTGATAAATAAACACCTTATAAAAACATACAGCTCTTTCGGCTCGATCGTCCTAGAAGCACATCACTGCGAGGAGATCAAATGTTAGTTACATCAACATTTCAATAATGGAAATTCTCAGACATAAACTGAAGTGAATCTTGCAGCGTCTTAACACTCGTCTTCCTATAAACCTTTAAGGCAGCGGTGGAATAGAACATTCTGGATTTGACCTTTGACATGGTTTTTTTTTAACCATCTGACAAGAACAGTAATGATTGTGGATAAATAAAACAGTATTTCTCTGATCTGCTCGCAAGCGTGCGGTAAACACCGTTGCAGAACATGAATGACCCACGAGCCAATCGCCTTGGTTACGGTTCAAGCTTTATCTTTGTTATAGTTTTTGGAGGGGGGTGTTCGATATGAAAATGATAGTGGTCTTTGTGAAAATATGCTATAAGCAGCCATTTCAGCTTGACGGTTTCTTTGTTAAATGAAGATGTCAGGCTCACAAAGAGGCCCTGTAGCAACGCTGAACAGAGTTGTTCCACAAACGTTTCTCCTGCATCCCTTCCATATTTAAGTTACAACTGTGCACCAATACTGTATTTTAACAGGCCCTTTAATATAGACCACAGAATCTCACTTTTAATATGAACAGACTTGCTACAGTGACATAAAGTCAGTATTTTGGCTAGATTTGAACCCACTTAAAGCTGCAATCAGCAGTAAAAAAAACAATAAATGAACTCCCCGCCCCTGTTTTGGTAAAAAGCTGAGGGACTGGGCTGAAGAACCAGACAGGGCTATGGATGAAAGGACTGGGCTGAAGAACCAGACAGGGCTATGGATGAAAGGACTGGGCTGAAGAACCAGACAGGGCTATGGATGAAAGGACTGGGCTGAAGAACCAGACAGGGCTATGGATGAAAGGACTGGGCTGAAGAACCAGACAGGGCTATGGATGAAAGGACTGGGCTGAAGAACCAGACAGGGCTACGGATGAAAGGACTGGGCTGAAGAACCAGACAGGGCTATGGATGAAAGGACTGGGCTGAAGAACCAGACAGGGCTATGGATGTAAGGACTGGGATGAAGAACCAGACAGGGCTATGGATGAAAGGACTGGGCTGAAGAACCAGACAGGGCTATGGATGAAAGGACTGGGCTGAAGAACCAGACAGGGCTATGGATGAAAGGACTGGGCTGAAGAACCAGACAGGGCTATGGATGAAAGGACTGGGCTGAAGAACCAGACAGGGCTACGGATGAAAGGACTGGGCTGAAGAACCAGACAGGGCTATGGATGAAAGGACTGGGCTGAAGAACCAGACAGGGCTATGGATGAAAGGACTGGGCTGAAGGACCAGACAGGGCTATGGATGAAAGGACTGGGCTGAAGAACCAGACAGGGCTATGGATGTAAGGACTGGGCTGAAGAACCAGACAGGGCTATGGATGTAAGGACTGGGCTGAAGAACCAGACAGGGCTATGGATGTAAGGACTGGGCTGAAGAACCAGACAGGGCTATGGATGAAAGGACTGGGCTGAAGAACCAGACAGGGCTATGGATGCAAGGACTGGGCTGAAGAACCAGACAGGGCTATGGATGTAAGGACTGGGCTGAAGAACCAGACAGGGCTATGGATGAAAGGACTGGGCTGAAGAACCAGACAGGGCTATGGATGTAAGGACTGGGCTGAAGAACCAGACAGGGCTATGGATGAAAGGACTGGGCTGAAGAACCAGACAGGGCTATGGATGAAAGGACTGGGCTGAAGGACCAGACAGGGCTATGGATGAAAGGACTGGGCTGAAGAACCAGACAGGGCTATGGATGAAAGGACTGGGCTGAAGAACCAGACAGGGCTATGGATGAAAGGACTGGGCTGAAGAACCAGACAGGGCTATGGATGTAAGGACTGGGCTGAAGAACCAGACAGGGCTATGGATGACTGGGCTGAAGAACCAGACAGGGCTATGGATGAAAGGACTGGGCTGAAGAACCAGACAGGGCTATGGATGAAAGGACTGGGCTGAAGAACCAGACAGGGCTATGGATGAAAGGACTGGGCTGAAGGACCAGACAGGGCTATGGATGAAAGGACTGGGCTGAAGGACCAGACAGGGCTATGGATGTAAGGACTGGGCTGAAGAACCAGACAGGGCTATGGATGTAAGGACTGGGCTGAAGGACCAGACAGGGCTATGGATGAAAGGACTGGGCTGAAGGACCAGACAGGGCTATGGATGAAAGGACTGGGCTGAAGAACCAGACAGGGCTATGGATGAAAGGACTGGGCTGAAGAACCAGACAGGGCTATGGATGTAAGGACTGGGCTGAAGAACCGATGTGGTGACAGTTGAGCTTATGAGGTATTTATCAGTTACATTTTTTCAAGAATCAAAACTGGATGCAGCAACTGTTGACGGACACTTCAACCCCAAAAGGTTTTTCACCAACAATGTAAAGACCTAGTTATTTTTGTTACTTTGACAAATTCATTTCTAGAGATTAATTCATTTAATGTGATTAGTGAATTATAAAAAATAAAAAAAACCTGTCCCTGATTTTAAGGTCAACCCTGTTACATGAACTGAACTCTCGTTTGAATATGTTGAAACTATTACAGTCAACCCTGTTACAGTCAACCCTGTTACAGTCAACCCTGTTACAGTCAACCCTGTTACAGTTAACCCTGTTACTTTATTTGGCTCTTACTACAGTCACTGTTTTCCAGCATTTTGAAAGCTCTTTGTGCAGTCAGACACACAGTGTTAAAGTGTTTTCATTAAGGTCCATCAGTCAGATCTCTTCAGACTGGGAAACCTGTTTGTTTTTAAAGTTGAACATGTGCTCTTTTTTATTTGATTTATTTTCCCAAGTTACATTTTCCAACAGGGACTCATTTCGTGGAACGACCAAACATCTTTATCTAGCACGGCCCAGACCAGCTGAGCACTCATACATTAGCCTGGTTCCAGATCAGTTTGTGCCAACTCTTACGGTCATTTTCACACAAAAACAGATCTGGGATCAGACTCCTCTGTCTCCAACTCCTCATAATACAACATGGTACAGACTCTTTGTGCCGTCAGACACACAGCAGAGAATCATGGAAGAACCATCAGACTTGACCATCATAACGCCATGACGACCATTTAGAAAGCTCAGAGACACGTTGACCATCATAACGCCATGACGACCATTTAGAAAGCTCAGAGACACGTTGACCATCATAACGCCATGACGACCATTTAGAAAGCTCAGAGACACGTTGACCATCATAACGCCTTGACGACCATTTAGAAAGCTCAGAGACACGTTGACCATCATAACGCCATGACGACCATTTAGAAAGCTCAGAGACACGTTGACCATCATAACGCCATGACGACCATTTAGAAAGCTCAGAGACACGTTGACCATCGTAACGCCATGACGACCATTTAGAAAGCTCAGAGACACGTTGACCATCATAACGCCATGACGACCATTTAGAAAGCTCAGAGACACGTTGACCATCATAACGCCATGACGACCATTTAGAAAGCTCAGACGTTGACACGACCATTTGGTCTGCCATCGTACCGCCATGACGACCATTTAGAACGCTCAGAGACACGTTGGTCTGCCATCGTTGACCATCCGCCATGACGACCATTTAGAAAGCTCAGAGACACGTTGTCTGCCATCGACCATTTAGAAAGCTCAGAGACCATGATCATAACGCCATGACGACCATTTAGAACGCTCAGAGACACGTTGGTCTGCCATCGTACCGCCATGACGACCATTTAGAAAGCTCAGAGACACGTTGGTCTGCCATCGTACCGCCATGACGACCATTTAGAAAGCTCAGAGACACGTTGGTCTGCCATCGACCATTTAGAACGCTCGACCTTCACAATCACACCCTCTTTATCTTGGGATTCAAAACCTGAAATGTTCATCCAAGTTTAACTTTGAAGACGGTTAACTAACATCAACAAACATGATAATAACAACATTAAAGCTGCCAATGTTCGACTGATCCTCCAAGAGTAATAATCCTTCCTAAAAAAACAAATAAAAAAGTCTCAAAAGTCTGTCTGACCTTTAGAATGTTAACAACCCTACCAAGTGTCACAAAACAGTGGCCACTGACCTCTCACAGAGTTACTATAACAACCAGCATAACAAAATGGCCGCCTGTCGTGGTGTCTGGTCCAGGCAGTTACCGACAGTTTAAGTCACCCGTCTTCCCTGGTTACTGACAGCTCAAACCAAAATGGCCACCGACACCTGTTGTCCCCGGTTTCTGAAGTCAAAATGGCCACCGACACCTGTTGTCCCCGGTTTCTGAAGTCAAAATGGCCACCGACACCTGTTGTCCCCGGTTTCTGAAGTCAAAATGGCCACCGACACCTGTTGTCCCCGGTTTCTGAAGTCAAAATGGAGACGGGCTGGGAAGTTACTGACAGGTCAAGTTGGGGTCATTGAGCCAGGCCCAGATCTGGATCATCTCCTGCGGTGTCCGGCTGTGTACCAGCATCAGACCCTTATAGGCACACGGGTTCCTCCTGTACTTCTCCTCAATGTCAAACGTCTTGAAGCCTTTATGCTTCTCCGGGCCCAGCCCCAGTTTCCTCAGACACATCCCTGTGTAGACGTCGTCGATGGGGTAGAGAGGTACGTGCTGCGAGGCTCCGTGCAGCCGCCTGGCCAGGTCCCCGGAGTACAGATACCCCCCTCCGCCTGCGTATGGCGGGTACTTGCCAACGAACAAACTCTCTGGGATGAAGTACTTCACCTTTTTATCCCTGTTCGGCCCCGCGTTGGTGATCACATCCCCTACAAACAGGTCCCTTGCCCGGGGCCCCGTGAGGCCCTTGAGGAAGGCCAGGATCCTCAACGTATTGACAAAGACGTCATCGTCCCCTTTAAAGACGAACTGAGCTCCAGGACAGCGTGTGGTCATCCAGTCCAGGAAGAGCACCTCCTTGACGGTCAGGTTGAAGAACGAGTCCCGGTAGTCCCACTGGGGGTAGAGTTAAAACTATTATTATACAACAACAAAATATACTACATACAGATTTGAGTATTTGGTTCATTATTCCACTGTTTATCCCATTGTATATGTCAGCACACTAAGAGTCTGAGTATCCCTGTGTCACACCAATACTGCAACATTAGACAAGACGTACAGTTGAAGTCAGAAGTTTACATACTTAGGTTGGAGTCATTAAAATTCATTTCTCAAATTTCTTGTTAACAAAATATAGTTTTGGCGGTTAGGACATCTACTTTGTGCATGACAAGTAATTTTTACAACAATTGTTTACAGACAGATTATTTCACTGTATCACAATTCCAGTAGGTCAGTTTACATACACTAAGTTGACTGTGCCTTTAAACTGCTTGGAAAATTCCAGAAAATTATGGCATGGCTTTAGAAGCTTCTGATAAGCGAATTGACACAATTTGAGTCAATTGGAGGTGTACCTGTGGATGTATTTCAAGGCCTACTTTCAAACTCAGTGCCTCTTTGCTTGACATCATAGGAAAATCCAGAAATCAGCCAAGACCTCAGAAAAAAAATTGTAGACCTCCACAAGTCTGGTTCATCCTTCGGATCAATTTCCAAACACCTGAAGGTACCACGTTCACCTGTACAAACAATAGTACGCCAGTATAAACACCATGGGACCACGCAGCCGTCATACCGCTCAGGAAGGACACGCGTTCTGTCTTGTTGAGATCTACGTACTTTGGTGCAAAAAGTGCAAATCAATCCCAGAACAACAGCAAAGGACCTTGTGAAGATGCTGGAGGAAACAGGTACATAAGTATCTATATCCACAGAAAAGCGAGTCCTATATCGACATAACTTGAAAGGCAGCTCAGCAAGGAAGAAGCCACTGCTCCACAACCGCCATAAAAAAGCCAGACTACGGTTTGCAACTGCACATGGGGATAAAGATCGTACTTTTTGGAGAAATGTCCTCTGGTCTGATGAAACAAAAAAATAAAACTGTTTGTGGGCAGAAGAGGCCTACAAACCTGACTCAGTTATACCCTTTCTGTCAAGAGGAATGGGCCAACATTCACCCAACTTATCGTGGGAAGCTTGTGGAAGGCTCCCCGAAGCGTTCGACCCAAGTTAAACAAATTAAAAAGGCAACACTACCAAATACTAATTGAATGTATGTAAACTTCTGACCCACTGGGAATGTGATGAAAGAAATAAAAAGCTGAAATAAATCATTTCTCTCTGATATTATTCTGACATTTCACATTCTTAAAATAAAATGGTGATCCTAAATGACCTAAGACAGGGAATTTTTACTAGGATTAAAATGTCAGGAATTGTGAAAAACTGAGTTTAAATGTATTTGGCGAAGGTGTATGTAAACATCTGAGTTCCAACTGTATTACAGATCAAAACCAACATTGTGGACCACAACATCACCACACAAATACCATATATTTAAACACCCCCCCCTTGTCGACTGATGAAGCGGTGTGTCAATCTAAGTAACATAATAACATGAACCCCCAACAAAATCTGCCAGTTTCAGGTATTAGGGGGGGGGGGGGGGGTTCAAAATGTAAAAGATAACACATCTAACATTTCCTGAGCGTCTTCTAGCTCTTTGATATGGGACCGACACTGAGCGTCTTCTAGCTCCTTGATATGGGACCGACACTGAGCGTCTTATAGCTCCTTGATATGGGACCGACACTTCAAAACCTTGTTCGTTAGGATTTGTTCTTTGCCCGTCTTCTCTGGTATTTATCAATGTGTTATGGGATTTGGGAGTAAAAGGACAAATTCAATATTTTATCAAATCATTTTAAAAATGTATATATTTTTTTATACCTATGACCAACTTAAAACAATTCTATGTCAGCTTATAACCCCCACCCCCTCCCAACATTTTAGGGTGTTTTTCCATAAAGTCCTCTTTAAAATAACCGATCTCGGTCCTCTTTAAAGTAACCGATCTCGGTCCTCTTTAAAGTAACCAATCTCGGTCCTCTTTAAAGTAACCAATCTCGGTCCTCTTTAAAGTAACCAATCTCGGTCCTCTTTAAAGTAACCAATCTCGGTCCTCTTTAAAGTAACCAATCTCGGTCCTCTTTAAAGTAACCAATCTCGGTCCTCTTTAAAGTAACCAATCTCGGTCCTCTTTAAAGTAACCAATCTCGGTCCTCTTTAAAGTAACCAATCTCGGTCCTCTTTAAAGTAACCAATCTCGGTCCTCTTTAAAGTAACCAATCTCAGTCCTCTTTAAAGTAACCAATCTCAGTCCTCTTTAAAGTAACCAATCTCAGTCCTCTTTAAAGTAACCAATCTCAGTCCTCTTTAAAGTAACCAATCTCAGTCCTCTTTAAAGTAACCAATCTCAGTCCTCTTTAAAGTAACCAATCTCAGTCCTCTTTAAAGTAACCAATCTCAGTCCTCTTTAAAGTAAATATATATATAAAAAAGACTTTGCCCTTGTATGAGGATGCCACTGGGAAAGAAATTGCACAAGGCACACCTGTTCATTGAAATGCATTCCAGGTGACTACCTCATGAAACTGGTTGAGAGAATCCCAAGAGTGTGCAAAGCTGTCATCAAGGCAAAGGGTGGCTACTTTGAAGAATCTAAAATATATTTTGAGATGTTAAACACTTTTTTGGTTACTACATGATTCCATATTTGTTATTTCATAGTTTGTGTCGTCACTATTATTCTACAATGTAGAACATAGGAAAAGTAAATAAAAACCCTGGAATGAGTAGGTGTTCCCAAACTTTTGACGTTAACATGTCTATTATTGACACCCTGAGGACATTAACATGTCTATTATTGACACCCTGAGGACATTAACATGTCTATTATTGACACCCTGAGGACATTAACGTGTCTATTATTGGCACCCCGAGGACATTAACGTGTATATTATTGACACCCTGAGGACATTAACGTGTATATTATTGACACCCTGAGGACATTAACATGTATATTATTGACACCCTGAGGACATTAACATGTATATTATTGACACCCTGAGGACATTAACGTGTCTATTATTGACACCCTGAGGACATTAACGTGTATATTATTGACACCCTGAGGACATTAACGTGTATATTATTGATACCTGCAAGATGTCCCGGTGGTGAGCGTTCTCATAGCGCAGCATCTCCGACAGATCTGGGTGGTGGTCCACGGCCGTGGTGTTGCCGAGCAGGAACACCGTGACAACCGTCCGGTTGGCGAGGACGCCGGCTCGACCCCACGACTGGCGGATGGCCTGGCGGCGGTCAAAGTGAGGAGCGAGGGATTTGACGGCCAGTAGGAGGAAGGGCGGCTCCCCTCTCCGGGTCTTTTGGCAGACGTGAGGCTGGTCCACCACTAGAGGGTACGACCGACAGCGCATGTAGAGCAGGAAGTCTTTAAAACGAGGAGGTAGGGAATTGTAGTCTTTCACGTGAGTGGTGACTCTGTAATCCGGTTGGCACGGGTCAGGGTTCAGCCCCGTGTCGTTGAGCCAATCAGGGACAGGTCTGACATCATCATCGCTAGTGTTGTTACTATTGGAGGAGGCGAGGATGGGGTTGTGTTGGAGGTCCAGTCTCTGTTGCTGGCGGTTCCAGTAGGCCTGACTAGGAGCCAGTTTGGACCAGAAGCGCTTGGAGGGGACAAGGACCTTGAATGGAGGAAGGAAGGACGAAATTAATAAATAAATTGAATATCCTAAACCGAGAACAACAAAACATACCTTTAAAAAAAGAGGATTAAAAAAGGCAATTCAACACTGATTTAATAGAAGAGACACCTTGTTGTGTCTCTTGTCCTGTCCCCTCCTCACCTTGTTGTGTCTCTTGTCCTGTCCCCTCTTCACCTTGTTGTGTCCCTTGTCCTGTCCCCTCCTCACCTTGTTGTGTCCATTGTCCTGTCCCCTCCTCACCTTGTTGTGTCCCTTGTCCTGTCCCTCCTCACCTTGTCGTGTCTCTTGTCCTGTCCCCTCCTCACCTTGTTGTGTCCCTTGTCCTGTCCTCACCTTGTTGTGTCTCTTGTCCTGTCCCCTCCTCACCTTGTTGTGTCTCTTGTCCTGTCCCCTCCTCACCTTGTCGTGTCCCTTGTCCTGTCCCCTCCTCACCTTGTCGTGTCCCTTGTCCTGTCCCCTCCTCACCTTGTCGTGTCTCTTGTCCTGTCCCCTCCTCACCTTGTCGTGTCTCTTGTCCTGTCCCCTCCTCACCTTGTCGTGTCTCTTGTCCTGTCCCCTCCTCACCTTGTCGTGTCTCTTGTCCTGTCCCCTCCTCACCTTGTCGTGTCTCTTGTCCTGTACCCTCCTCACCTTGTCGTGTCTCTTGTCCCGTCCCCTCCTCACCTTGTCGTGTCTCTTGTCCTGTCCCCTCCTCACCTTGTTGTGTCCCTTGTCCTGTCCTCTCCTCACCTTGTCCTGTCCCCTCCTCACCTTGTCCTGTCCTCCTCCTCCTCACCTTGTTGTGTCCCTTGTCCTGTCCTCCTCCTCCTCCGTGGAACACTAGGATGAAGATGAAGAGATTGACCGTCATCAACGTCACCAGAAACTTCAGCTTCCTCCTCAGGCCCGCCATGACCTCTAGAGGGAGAGGAGAGAGACGAGGGAGAGGAGAGAGAGAGACGAGGGAGAGGAGAGAGAGAGACGAGGGAGAGGAGAGACACAGACGAGGGAGAGAGAGAGACGAGGGAGAGGAGAGAGAGAGACACAGACGAGGGAGAGGAGAGAGAGAGACACAGACGAGGGAGAGGAGAGAGAGAGACGAGGGAGAGGAGAGAGAGAGACGAGGGAGAGGAGAGAGAGAGACGAGGGAGAGGAGAGAGAGAGACGAGGGAGAGGAGACAGACGAGACACAGACGAGGGAGAGGAGAGAGAGAGACACAGACGAGGGAGAGGAGAGAGAGAGACACAGACGAGGGAGAGGAGAGAGAGAGACACAGACGAGGGAGAGGAGAGAGAGAGACACAGACGAGGGAGAGGAGAGAGAGAGACACAGACGAGGGAGAGGAGAGAGACACAGACGAGGGAGAGGAGAGAGACACAGACGAGGGAGAGGAGAGAGACACAGACGAGGGAGAGGAGAGAGACACAGACGAGGGAGAGGAGAGAGACACAGACGAGGGAGAGGAGAGAGACACAGAGGAGAGAGACACAGACGACAGAGAGGAGAGAGACACAGACGAGAGAGAGAGAGAGAGACACAGACGAGAGAGAGAGAGAGACAGAGACGAGAGAGAGGAGAGAGACACAGACGAGGGAGAGGAGAGAGACACAGACGAGGGAGAGAGAGAGACACAGACGAGGGAGAGAGAGAGAGACACAGACGAGGGAGAGGAGAGAGACACAGACGAGGGAGAGAGAGAGAGAGACACAGACGAGGGGAGAGAGAGAGAGACACAGACGAGGGAGAGAGAGAGACACAGACGAGGGAGAGGAGAGAGACACAGACGAGGGAGAGGAGAGAGACACAGACGAGGGAGAGGAGAGAGACACAGACGAGGGAGAGGAGAGAGACACAGACGAGGGAGAGGAGAGAGACACAGACGAGGGAGAGGAGCGAGACACAGACGAGGGAGAGGAGCGAGACACAGACGAGGGAGAGGAGCGAGACACAGACGAGGGAGAGGAGAGACACAGACGAGGGAGAGGAGCGAGACACAGACGAGGAGAGAGAGCGAGACACAGACGAGGGAGAGAGAGAGACACAGACGAGGGAGAGGAGCGAGACACAGACGAGGGAGAGAGAGCGAGACACAGACGAGGGAGAGGAGAGAGACACAGACGAGGGAGAGGAGAGAGACACAGACGAGGGAGAGAGAGAGACACAGACGAGGGAGAGGAGCGAGACACAGACGAGGGAGAGAGAGAGAGACACAGACGAGGGAGAGGAGCGAGACACAGACGAGGGAGAGGAGAGAGACACAGACGAGGGAGAGAGAGAGACACAGACGAGGGAGAGGAGAGAGACACAGACGAGGGAGAGGAGAGAGACACAGACGAGGGAGAGAGAGAGACACAGACGAGGGAGAGGAGAGAGACACAGACGAGGGAGAGAGAGAGACACAGACGAGGGAGAGGAGAGAGACACAGACGAGGGAGAGGAGAGAGACACAGACGAGGAGAGGAGAGAGACACAGACGAGGAGAGAGAGAGAGAGACAGAGAGGAGGAGACGAGAGAGACACAGACGAGGGAGAGGAGAGAGACACAGACGAGGGAGAGGAGAGAGACACAGACGAGGGAGAGGAGAGAGACACAGACGAGGAGAGAGAGAGAGACACAGACGAGGGAGAGGAGAGAGACACAGACGAGGGAGAGGAGAGAGACACAGACGAGGGAGAGAGAGAGAGACACAGACGAGGAGAGAGAGAGAGACAGACGAGAGAGGAGAGAGACACAGACGAGGGAGAGGGAGAGAGACACAGACGAGAGAGAGGAGAGAGACACAGACGAGGGAGAGGAGAGAGACACAGACGAGGGAGAGGAGAGAGACACAGACGAGGGAGAGAGAGAGAGACAGACGAGGGAGAGAGAGAGAGAGAGAGACAGACGAGGGAGAGGAGAGAGAGAGAGAGAGACGAGGGAGAGAGAGAGAGAGAGAGACAGACGAGGGAGAGGAGAGAGAGAGACAGACGAGGGAGGAGAGAGAGAGAGAGAGACAGACGAGGGAGAGAGGAGAGAGAGAGAGACGAGGGAGACAGAGAGAGAGAGAGACGAGGAGAGGAGAGAGAGAGAGAGAGAGGGAGAGGAGAGAGACGAGGGAGGAGAGAGACAGACGAGGGAGAGAGAGACAGACGAGGGAGAGAGAGAGAGAGACAGACGAGGAGAGAGAGAGAGAGACACAGACGAGGGAGAGGAGAGAGAGAGATACACAGACGAGGGAAAGGAGAGAGACACAGACGAGGGAGAGGAGAGAGAGAGACACAGACGAGGGAGAGGAGAGAGAGAGACACAGACGAGGGAGAGGAGAGAGAGAGACACAGACGAGGGAGAGGAGAGAGAGAGACACAGACGAGGGAGAGGAGAGAGAGAGAGACAGACGAGGGAGAGGAGAGAGAGAGACAGACGAGGGAGAGGAGAGAGAGAGAGACAGACGAGGGAGAGGAGAGAGACACAGACGAGGGAGAGGAGAGAGACACAGACGAGGGAGAGGAGAGAGACACAGACGAGAGAGAGGAGAGAGACACAGACGAGGGAGAGGAGAGAGACACAGACGAGGGAGAGGAGAGAGACACAGACGAGGGAGAGGAGAGAGACACAGACGAGGGAGAGGAGAGAGACACAGACGAGGGAGAGGAGAGAGACACAGACGAGGGAGAGGAGAGAGACACAGACGAGGGAGAGGGGAGAGACACAGACGAGGGAGAGGAGAGAGACACAGACGAGGGAGAGGAGAGAGACACAGACGAGGGAGAGGAGAGAGAGACAGACGAGGGAGAGGAGAGAGAGAGAGACAGACGAGGGAGAGGAGAGAGAGAGAGACAGACGAGGGAGAGGAGAGAGAGAGACAGACGAGGGAGAGGAGAGAGAGAGAGACAGACGAGGGAGAGAGAGAGAGAGAGACAGAGAGGAGAGAGAGAGAGACAGAGGGAGACGAGGGAGAGAGAGAGAGAGACGAGGGAGAGAGAGAGAGAGAGAGAGACAGACGAGGGAGAGGAGAGAGACGAGGGAGAGGAGAGAGACACAGACGAGGAGAGAGAGAGAGAGGGAGAGAGACAGAGAGGGAGGGAGAGGAGAGAGACACAGACGAGAGAGAGGAGAGAGAGAGACACAGACGAGGGAGAGAGAGAGAGAGACAGACAGAGAGAGAGAGGAGAGAGACACACAGACGAGGGAGAGAGAGAGAGAGACACACAGACGAGGGAGAGAGAGAGAGAGACACAGACGAGGAGAGAGAGAGAGAGAGACACAGACGAGGGAGAGGAGAGAGAGAGAGACACAGACGAGGGAGAGGAGAGAGAGAGAGACGAGGGAGAGGAGAGAGACGAGGGAGAGGAGAGAGACGAGGGAGAGGAGAGAGACGAGGGAGAGGAGAGAGAGAGACACAGACGAGGGAGAGGAGAGAGAGAGACACAGACGAGGGAGAGGAGAGAGAGAGACACAGACGAGGGAGAGAGAGAGAGAGACACAGACGAGGGAGAGGAGAGAGAGAGACACAGACGAGGGAGAGGAGAGAGAGAGACACAGACGAGGGAGAGGAGAGAGAGAGACACAGACGAGGGAGAGAGAGAGAGAGAGAGACACAGACGAGGGGAGAGAGAGAGAGAGAGACACAGACGAGGGAGAGAGAGAGAGAGAGACACAGACGAGGGAGAGGAGAGAGAGAGAGACACAGACGAGGGAGAGAGAGAGAGAGACACAGAGAGAGGAGAGAGAGAGAGAGACACAGACGAGGGAGAGGAGAGAGACGAGAGAGAGAGAGAGAGAGAGACGAGGGAGAGGAGAGAGACGAGAGAGAGAGAGAGAGAGAGAGACGAGGAGAGAGAGAGACGAGGAGAGAGAGAGAGAGAGAGACGAGGAGAGAGAGAGAGAGAGAGAGACGAGGGAGAGGAGAGAGAGAGAGACGAGGAGAGAGAGAGAGAGAGACGAGGGAGAGAGAGAGAGAGAGAGAGACGAGAGAGAGGAGAGAGACGAGGGAGAGGAGAGAGACGAGGGAGAGGAGAGAGACGAGGGAGAGAGAGAGAGAGATACACAGACGAGGGAAAGGAGAGAGACACAGACGAGGGAGAGGAGAGAGACACAGACGAGGGAGAGAGAGAGAGACAGACGAGGAGAGAGAGAGAGAGAGACACAGACGAGGGAGAGAGAGAGAGAGAGACACAGACGAGGGAGAGAGAGAGAGAGAGACACAGACGAGGAGAGGAGAGAGAGAGAGACACAGACGAGGGAGAGGAGAGAGAGAGAGACACAGACGAGGGAGAGAGAGAGAGAGACAGACGAGGGAGAGAGAGAGAGAGAGACACAGACGAGGGAGGAGAGAGAGAGACGAGGGAGAGGAGAGAGAGAGACACAGACGAGGGAGAGAGAGAGAGAGAGAGACGAGGGAGAGAGAGAGAGAGAGACGAGGGAGAGAGAGAGAGAGAGAGACGAGGGAGAGAGAGAGAGAGAGACGAGGGAGAGGAGAGAGAGAGAGAGAGGGAGAGAGAGAGAGAGAGAGACGAGGAGAGAGAGAGAGAGAGAGACGAGGAGAGAGACAGAGAGAGAGAGACGAGGGAGAGAGAGACAGAGACGAGGGAGAGAGAGAGAGAGAGACGAGAGAGGAGAGAGAGAGACAGAGACGAGGGAGAGAGAGAGAGAGAGACGAGGGAGAGGGAGAGAGAGAGAGAGACGAGGGAGAGAGAGAGAGAGAGAGAGAGAGAGAGAGACAGAGAGAGAGAGAGAGAGGGAGAGAGAGAGAGACGAGGGAGAGGAG
Organism: Oncorhynchus gorbuscha; assembly: GCF_021184085.1. NCBI lineage: Eukaryota > Metazoa > Chordata > Actinopteri > Salmoniformes > Salmonidae > Oncorhynchus > Oncorhynchus gorbuscha. Next base: position 33,655 of record NW_025745820.1, read on the forward strand.
AGAGAGAGAGACGAGGGAGAGGAGAGAGAGAGGGAGAGAGAGAGACGAGGGAGAGGAGAGAGAGAGGGAGAGGAGACAGACGAGGGAGAGAGAGAGAGAGACACAGACGAGGGAGAGGAGAGATTGAGACAGGCGAGGGAGAGGAGAGATTGAGACAGACGAGGGAGAGGAGAGACGAGGGAGAGGAGAGACGAGGGAGAGGAGAGAGAGAGACACAGACGAGGGAGAGGAGAGAGAGAGATACACAGACGAGGGAAAGGAGAGAGACACAGACGAGGGAGAGGAGAGAGAGAGATACACAGACGAGGGAAAGGAGAGAGACACAGACGAGAGGAGAGAGAGAGAGAGAGACACACAGACGAGGGAGAGGAGAGAGAGACACACAGACGAGGGAGAGAGAGAGAGAGACACAGACGAGGGAGAGGAGAGAGAGAGACACAGACGAGGGAGAGGAGAGAGAGAGACACAGACGAGGGAGAGGAGAGAGAGAGACACAGACGAGGGAGAGGAGAGAGAGAGACACAGACGAGGGAGAGGAGAGAGAGAGACACAGACGAGGGAGAGGAGAGAGAGAGACACACAGACGAGGGAGAGGAGAGAGAGAGAGACACACAGACGAGGGAGAGAGAGAGAGAGAGACACACAGACGAGGAGAGAGAGAGAGAGAGACACACAGACGAGGGAGAGGAGAGAGAGAGAGAGACACACAGACGAGGAGAGAGAGAGAGAGAGAGACACACAGACGAGGAGAGAGAGAGAGAGAGAGAGACACAGACGAGAGAGAGAGAGAGAGAGAGACACAGACGAGGGAGAGAGAGAGAGAGAGACACAGACGAGGGAGAGGGAGAGAGAGAGACACAGACGAGGGAGAGAGAGAGAGAGAGACACAGACGAGGGAGAGAGAGAGAGAGACACAGACGAGGGAGAGAGAGAGAGAGAGACACAGACGAGGGAGAGGAGAGAGAGACACAGACGAGGGAGAGGAGAGAGAGAGACAGACGAGGGAGAGGAGAGAGAGAGAGAGACGAGGGAGAGGAGAGAGAGAGAGAGACGAGGGAGAGGAGAGAGAGACAGACGAGGGAGAGGAGAGAGAGAGAGGAGAGAGAGAGAGACATAGACGAGGGAGAGGAGAGACACATAGACGAGGGAGAGGAGAGACACATAGACGAGGGAGAGGAGAGACACATAGACGAGGGAGAGGAGAGAGAGAGAGACATAGACGAGGGAGAGGAGAGAGAGAGAGACATAGACGAGGGAGAGGAGAGAGAGAGACATAGACGAGGGAGAGGAGAGAGAGAGAGACATAGACGAGGGAGAGGAGAGAGAGACACATAGACGAGGGAGAGGAGAGAGAGACGAGGGAGAGAGAGAGACATAGACGAGGGAGAGGAGAGAGAGAGAGACATAGACGAGGGAGAGGAGAGAGAGAGAGACATAGACGAGGGAGAGGAGAGAGAGAGAGACACACAGACGAGGGAGAGGAGAGAGAGAGAGACACACAGACGAGGGAGAGGAGAGAGAGAGAGACACACAGACGAGGGAGAGGAGAGAGAGAGAGACACAGACGAGGGAGAGGAGAGAGAGACACACAGACGAGGGAGAGAGAGAGAGAGAGACACAGACGAGGGAGAGGAGAGAGAGAGAGACACAGACGAGGGAGAGGAGAGAGAGAGAGACACAGACGAGGGAGAGGAGAGAGAGAGAGACACAGACGAGGGAGAGGAGAGAGAGAGAGACAGACGAGGGAGAGGAGAGAGAGAGAGACACAGACGAGGGAGAGGAGACACAGACGAGGGAGAGAGAGAGAGACACAGACGAGGGAGAGGAAAGAGAGAGACGAGGGAGAGGAAAGAGAGAGACGAGGGAGAGGAAAGAGAGAGAGACGAGGGAGAGGAAAGAGAGAGAGACGAGGGAGAGGAAAGAGAGAGAGACGAGGGAGAGGAAAGAGAGATAGACGAGGGAGAGGAAAGAGAGAGACAGACGAGGGAGAGGAAAGAGAGAGACAGACGAGGGAGAGGAAAGAGAGAGACGAGGGAGAGGAAAGAGAGAGAGACAGACGAGGGAGAGGAGAGAGAGAGACAGACGAGGGAGAGGAGAGAGAAAGAGACAGACGAGGGAGAGGAGAGAGAAAGAGAGACAGACGAGGGAGAGGAGAGAGAAAGAGAGACAGACGAGGGAGAGGAGAGAGAAAGAGAGACAGACGAGGGAGAGGAGAGAGAGAGAGAGACAGACGAGGGAGAGAGAGAGAGAGACAGACGAGGGAGAGGAGAGAGAGACAGACGAGGGAGAGGAGAGAGAGAGAGAGACAGACGAGGGAGAGGAGAGAGAGAGAGAGACAGACGAGGGAGAGGAGAGAGAGACAGACGAGGGAGAGGAGAGAGAGACAGACGAGGGAGAGGAGAGAGAGACAGACGAGGGAGAGGAAAGAGAGAGATAGACGAGGGAGAGGAGAGAGAGAGAGGACGAGGGAGAGGAGAGAGAGAGAGACGAGGGGAGAGAGAGAGAGAGAGACGAGAGAGAGAGAGGGGAGAGAGAGAGAGAGAGACGAGGGAGAGAGGAGAGAGAGAGACAGACGAGGGAGGAGAGAGAGAGACAGACGAGGGAGAGGGAGAGAGAGAGACAGACGAGGGAGAGGAGAGAGAGAGACAGACGAGGGAGAGGAGAGAGAGAGACAGACGAGGGAGAGAGAGAGAGAGACAGACGAGGGAGAGGAGAGAGAGAGACAGACGAGGGAGAGGAGAGAGAGAGACAGACGAGGGAGAGGAGAGAGAGAGAGAGACAGACGAGGGAGAGGAGAGAGAGAGAGAGACAGACGAGGGAGAGGAGAGAGAGAGGAGAGAGAGAGACAGACGAGGGAGAGGAGAGAGAGAGACAGACGAGGGAGAGGAGAGAGAGAGACAGACGAGGGAGAGGAGAGAGAGAGACAGACGAGGGAGAGGAGAGAGAGAGACAGACGAGGGAGAGGAGAGAGAGAGACAGACGAGGGAGAGGAGAGAGAGAGACAGACGAGGGAGAGGAGAGAGAGAGACAGACGAGGGAGAGGAGAGAGAGAGACAGACGAGGGAGAGAGAGAGAGACAGACGAGGGAGAGGAGAGAGAGACAGACGAGGAGAGAGAGAGAGAGACAGACGAGGGAGAGGAGAGAGAGAGAGAGACAGACGAGGGAGAGAGAGAGAGAGAGAGACAGACGAGGGAGAGGAGAGAGAGACAGACGAGGGAGAGGAGAGAGAGACAGACGAGGGAGAGGAGAGAGAGACAGACGAGGGAGAGGAGAGAGAGACAGACGAGGGAGAGGAGAGAGAGAGATAGACGAGGGAGAGGAGAGAGAGAGAGAGACGAGGGAGAGGAGAGAGAGAGAGACGAGGGAGAGGAGAGAGGAGAGAGGAGAGAGAGAGAGACGAGGAGAGAGGAGAGAGAGACGAGGGAGAGGAGAGAGAGAGACAGACGAGGGAGAGAGAGAGAGACAGACGAGGGAGAGAGAGAGAGAGACAGACGAGGGAGAGGAGAGAGAGAGACAGACGAGGGAGAGGAGAGAGAGAGACAGACGAGGGAGAGAGAGAGAGAGAGACAGACGAGGGAGAGGAGAGAGAGAGACAGACGAGGGAGAGAGAGAGAGAGACAGACGAGGGAGAGAGAGAGAGAGAGAGAGACAGACGAGGGAGGAGAGGAGAGAGAGAGAGAGACAGACGAGGGAGAGGAGAGAGAGGACAGACGAGGAGAGAGAGAGAGAGACAGACGAGGGAGAGGAGAGAGAGAGACAGACGAGGAGAGGAGAGAGAGAGACAGACGAGGGAGAGAGAGAGAGACAGACGAGGGAGAGGAGAGAGAGAGACAGACGAGGGAGAGAGAGAGAGAGACAGACGAGGAGAGAGAGAGAGAGAGACAGACGAGGGAGAGGAGAGAGAGAGAGAGACAGACGAGGGAGAGGGAGAGAGAGAGAGAGACAGACGAGGGAGGAGAGAGAGAGAGACAGACGAGGGAGGGAGAGGAGAGAGAGACAGACGAGGGAGAGGGAGAGAGAGACAGACGAGGGAGAGGAGAGAGGAGAGACGAGGGAGAGAGAGAGAGAGAGAGACGAGGGGAGAGAGAGAGAGAGAGAGACGAGGGAGAGGAGAGAGAGAGAGACGAGAGAGAGAGAGAGAGAGACGAGGGAGAGAGGAGAGAGAGAGAGACGAGAGAGAGAGGGAGAGAGAGAGGAGGAGAGGAGAGAGAGAGACAGACGAGGGAGAGGAGAGAGAGACAGACGAGGGAGAGGAGAGAGAGAGACAGACGAGGGAGAGGAGAGAGAGAGACAGACGAGGGAGGAGGAGAGAGACAGACGAGAGAGAGAGAGACAGACGAGGGAGAGGGAGAGAGAGAGAGAGACAGAGAGGGAGAGAGAGAGAGAGACAGACGAGGGAGAGAGAGAGAGAGAGAGACAGACGAGGGAGGAGAGAGAGAGAGAGACAGACGAGGGAGAGAGAGAGAGAGAGAGACAGACGAGGGAGAGGAGGAGAGAGAGAGAGACAGACGAGGGAGAGGAGAGAGAGAGAGACAGACGAGGGAGAGGGAGAGAGAGAGAGACAGACGAGGGAGAGGAGAGAGAGAGAGACAGACGAGGGAGAGGAGAGAGAGAGAGACAGACGAGGGAGAGAGAGAGAGACAGACGGAGAGGAGAGAGAGAGAGACAGACGAGGGAGAGGAGAGAGAGAGAGACAGACGAGGGAGAGGGAGAGAGAGAGAGACAGACGAGGAGAGAGAGAGAGAGAGACAGACGAGGGAGAGGAGAGAGAGAGAGACAGACGAGGGAGAGAGAGAGAGAGAGACAGACGAGGGGAGAGAGAGAGAGACAGACGAGGGAGAGGAGAGAGAGAGACAGACGAGGGAGAGGAGAGAGAGAGACAGACGAGGGAGAGGAGAGAGAGAGACAGACGAGGGAGAGGAGAGAGAGACAGACGAGGGAGAGGAGAGAGAGAGACAGACGAGGGAGAGGAGAGAGAGAGACAGATAGACGAGGCAGATGAGGGGACACATTCAAGTTAGTTTATTTGTCATATGCACAATGCAACAAAATGCTTTACACACAAATTAGTGGTCAACTAGCCTAGTGGTTAGTTAAATCCCCGAGCTGACAAGGTACAAATCTGTCGTTCTGCCCCTGAACAGGCAGTTAACCCACTGTTCCTAGGCAGCCATTGAAAATAAGAATTAGTTCTTAACTGACTTGCCTGGTTAAATAAAATCAACATTAAATAAGATGGAAATCTCCCCCTGAGTTAATATGGCAGTTCAAAAACACATGACTACAAACAGCCCACATGTTCATTCTACTTTAAGGGGGGTGTAATGTCTTCACTTCAAGAGAACACAGGTCTCTAAGAAACAATGCTGCAGAATAATGCCCCCACAGAATGCATCAGCAATTTCAGATGAATGGTAATCAGACTGCTAATCTACAATCTATTCAAATCTACAATTTATTCAAATCTACAATTTATTCAAAAACTCTGCTCGACTCTAAGATGGAGACCTTCGGGTCAGTTTGAACATTTGAAATATTTATTTTGAAATGGCCAGAAAGTCTTTCAGGAAAGTTGGAAAGGTTATTTAGGGAAAATCAATGTTTCTAGGCAGCGAATCACTGATCATGTGCTTTCTATTCCAGAGAGCCCTCGTGATCCTAATCTGGGGTCCTGGTCTGACTGATGACAACTGCACAACCTAGGAGAGATATTGGCTGTGCAGGTTTGGCTTCCGACCCTGCAAGAGCACAGCTGATACAGCCAACCAAGGTGGAATCATAACCACAAGGATGTGGGTGTGGGGGCACAAACATACACCCCTCCTCCTCAACACACCCACCTCCCTCCCTAAACCCCCTCAGTAATCTGGACCTCATCTCAGATTGACTCAACAGATTGAATAAGAGCGGATGGGATCCTGAAGATTTTGGCTTTTCAAAACAGAGTTTATAAAACCTTTATAGACTCACTCCCTTTTCACTGGGTTACTTCATTTACTAGTTATTGTCTGACACCATCCCTGGGTTACTTCATTTACTAGTTATTGTCTGACACCATCCCTGGGTTACTTCATTTACTAGTTATTGTCTCTACTGACACCATCCCTGGGTGACTTCCTTTACTACTAGTTATTGTCTGACACCATCCCTGGGTTACTTCATTTACTAGTTATTGTCTGACACCATCCCTGGGTTACTTCATTTACTAGTTATTGTCTGACACCATCCTTGGGTTACTTCATTTACTAGTTATTGTCTGACACCATCCCTGGGTTACTTCATTTACTAGTTATTGTCTGACACCATCCCTGGGTTACTTCATTTACTAGTTATTGTCTCTACTGACACCATCCCTGGGTTACTTCATTTACTAGTTATTGTCTGACACCATCCCTGGGTTACTTCATTTACTAGTTATTGTCTCTACTGACACCATCCCTGGGTGACTTCCTTTACTACTAGTTATTGTCTGACACCATCCCTGGGTTACTTCATTTACTAGTTATTGTCTCTACTGACACCATCCCTGGGTTACTTCATTTACTAGTTATTGTCTGACACCATCCCTGGGTTACTTCATTTACTAGTTATTGTCTGACACCATCCCTGGGTTACTTCATTTACTAGTTATTGTCTGACACCATCCTTGGGTTACTTCATTTACTAGTTATTGTCTGACACCATCCCTGGGTTACTTCATTTACTAGTTATTGTCTGACACCATCCCTGGGTGACTTCATTTACTAATTATTGTCTCTACTGACACCATCCCTGGGTTACTTCATTTACTAGTTATTGTCTGACACCATCCCTGGGTGACTTCATTTACTAGTTATTGTCTCTACTGACACCATCCCTGGGTTACTTCATTTACTAGTTATTGTCTGACACCATCCCTGGGTGACTTCATTTACTAGCTATAGTCTGACACCATCCCTGGGTGACTTCATTTACTAGTTATTGTCTGACACCATCCCTGGGTTACTTCATTTACTAGTTATTGTCTGACACCATCCCTGGGTTACTTCATTTACTAGTTATTGTCTGACACCATCCCTGGGTGACTTCATTTACTAATTATTGTCTCTACTGACACCATCCCTGGGTTACTTCATTTACTAGTTATTGTCTGACACCATCCCTGGGTGACTTCATTTACTAGTTATTGTCTGACACCATCCCTGGGTTACTTCATTTACTAGTTATTGTCTCTACTGACACCATCCCTGGGTTACTTCATTTACTAGTTATTGTCTCTACTGACACCATCCCTGGGTTACTTCATTTACTAGTTATTGTCTGACACCATCCCTGGGTTACTTCATTTACTAGTTATTGTCTCTACTGACACCATCCCTGGGTTACTTCATTTACTAGTTATTGTCTCTACTGACACCATCCCTGGGTTACTTCATTTACTAGTTATTTTCTCTACTGGCACCATCCCTGGGTTACTTCATTTACTAGTTATTGTCTGACACCATCCCTGGGTTACTTCATTTACTAGTTATTGTCTGACACCATCCCTGGGTTACTTCATTTACTAGTTATTGTCTGACACCATCCCTGGGTGACTTCATTTACTAATTATTGTCTCTACTGACACCATCCCTGGGTTACTTCATTTACTAGTTATTGTCTGACACCATCCCTGGGTGACTTCATTTACTAGTTATTGTCTCTACTGACACCATCCCTGGGTTACTTCATTTACTAGTTATTGTCTGACACCATCCCTGGGTGACTTCATTTACTAGCTATAGTCTGACACCATCCCTGGGTGACTTCATTTACTAGTTATTGTCTGACACCATCCCTGGGTTACTTCATTTACTAGTTATTGTCTGACACCATCCCTGGGTGACTTCATTTACTAATTATTGTCTCTACTGACACCATCCCTGGGTTACTTCATTTACTAGTTATTGTCTGACACCATCCCTGGGTGACTTCATTTACTAGTTATTGTCTGACACCATCCCTGGGTTACTTCATTTACTAGTTATTGTCTGACACCATCCCTGGGTTACTTCATTTACTAGTTATTGTCTCTACTGACACCATCCCTGGGTTACTTCATTTACTAGTTATTGTCTCTACTGACACCATCCCTGGGTTACTTCATTTACTAGTTATTGTCTGACACCATCCCTGGGTTACTTCATTTACTAGTTATTGTCTCTACTGACACCATCCCTGGGTTACTTCATTTACTAGTTATTGTCTCTACTGACACCATCCCTGGGTTACTTCATTTACTAGTTATTGTCTCTACTGGCACCATCCCTGGGTTACTTCATTTACTAGTTATTGTCTGACACCATCCCTGGGTTACTTCATTTACTAGTTATTGTCTGACACCATCCCTGGGTTACTTCATTTACTAGTTATTGTCTGACACCATCCCTGGGTTACTTCATTTACTAGTTATTGTCTCTACTGACACCATCCCTGGGTTACTTCATTTACTAGTTATTGTCTGACACCATCCCTGGGTTACTTCATTTACTAGTTATTGTCTGACACCATCCCTGGGTTACTTCATTTACTAGTTATTGTCTGACACCATCCCTGGGTGACTTCATTTACTAGTTATTGTCTGACACCATCCCTGGGTGACTTCATTTACTAGTTATTGTCTCTACTGACACCATCCCTGGGTGACTTCATTTACTAGTTATTGTCTCTACTGACACCATCCCTGGGTTACTTCATTTACTAGTTATTGTCTCTGCTGACATCATTGACATGCAAAAATTGGGCGGCTCATTTGCATTTAAGCTGAGGCTAAACATTTGCTTTGATTTAGTTGATAAGAACATAGTAGAACACAGCAGCAGTTCAATACAACACTAAGACCTGGTCACCATCACACACAAAAAGACAGGATTCCTGTTCGGACAAAATCAAATATTTACATTCTTCTCTTGCTATTGGAGTTGGAATGAGCAGAACAACCCACCTGAGCAAGGCTGAACGCAGCTCTCTCCCTCCCTCCCCCACTAACCCTTCTCAGAGTACTTCCCTCATTGAAACACAATGACCTCTTACCCACCATAACCCTCCCCCACTATTTCGGATTTCTTCCTCTCACTACTTCCAGGTGTCCTTTATCTTTCTTCCTCATCTCTCCCTCGTTCTACCCTTTCGCTGTCTTGTGTTTCAGTTTCACTGTCTCCTAGCAACAATTCTGCCCCAGTGCCTTCAGGCCCCTGTGTCCTCTCATCCTCCCTCTTCTTCATTCTCTCCCTCTTCTTCATTCTCTCCCTCTTCTTCATTCTCTCCCTCTCAGCCATCCTCCCCTCACACCTATAGTACACAAGCAATCTTTATTGCATTGACTGTCTACTCTTCTTTTACCTGTGAGCATAACAGTTGGTTTTACCTGTGTAGGTGGAGTGTGTTTCAGACAGTATGTGTGTGAGTGAGCATAACAGTTGGTTTTACCTGTGTAGGTGGAGTGTGTTTCAGGCAGTATGTGTGTGAGTGAGCATAACAGTTGGTCTTACCTGTGTAGGTGGAGTGTGTTTCAGACAGTATGTGTGTGAGTGAGTATAACATTTGGTCTTACCTGTGTAGGTGGAGTGTGTTTCAGGCAGTATGTGTGTGAGTGAGTATAACAGTTGGTCTTACCTGTGTAGGTGGAGTGTGTTTCAGGCAGTATGTGTGTGAGTGAGTATAACAGTTGGTCTTACCTGTGTAGGTGGAGTGTGTTTCAGACAGTATGTGTGTGAGTGAGTATAACATTTGGTCTTACCTGTGTAGGTGGAGTGTGTTTCAGGCAGTATGTGTGTGAGTGAGTATAACAGTTGGTCTTACCTGTGTAGGTGGAGTGTGTTTCAGACAGTATGTGTGTGAGTGAGTATAACAGTTGGTCTTACCTGTGTAGGTGGAGCGTGTTTCAGGCAGTATGTGTGTGAGTGAGTATAACAGTTGGTCTTACCTGTGTAGGTGGAGTGTGTTTCAGACAGTATGTGTGTGAGTGAGTATAACAGTTGGTCTTACCTGTGTAGGTGGAGTGTGTTTCAGACAGTATGTGTGTGAGTGAGTATAACAGTTGGTCTTACCTGTGTAGGTGGAATGTGTTTCAGACAGTATGTGTGTGAGTGAGCATAACAGTTGGTTTTACCTGTGTAGGTGGGTGGAGTCTCTCTCTCTCTGTGTGTGTGTGTGTGTCTAACAGGAGTTGGTCTTACCTGTGCGGCGGGTGGAGTGTGTCAGGCTTCACTGTCCTCTCAGTCTGGCCTCACAGCTCTTAACCCATACTGAGTCCCACCCCCTGGGGAACAGCAGCCAATGGGACACAGAGGGGGGAGGGGTGTGGCTGCAACCTGTAGGCAAGAAAGACCAACTGTGTGTCAACACCACGATAGAGATGACCAGGAACAGTACGAGACACTGTTCAGAACTAAGGTGTTCTCAAACACACAGAACGAGAAAGAAGCAAATATTATTCTCAGACGAGTCTAAATTCTTGCCTTGTGATTTGTTGCGTCATTTCGTTCATTCTACCACTGCTGAGGGCTTCTGTTATCTACAATCAATCAGACATTCTGTGGACTCTCATTTCAGTGCCACCTAGACATGTTGTTGCATGATGGTCCTGCTCTCATGCTCGACAGCAGGGTACAGAGAACTGTGATAATCATTAACTTATTGGCTTTCTGAGCCAACCAGAGGGGTCAGTAACAAGAAAAGGCAGGCAGCCACTCACACACTGTGGGACATGTGAAAAGTGATCACAGAACAGTCCGTGATCCTGGTTACCCATGTTAATCCCTACTAGGCTTGGGAGGTATCCAGAATGTCATACCGACCTTGTGCCATAATGGGATATCCGGTAATACCGGCACTGAACACTAGGGGGTGCTACTGTAATCCAAAGGTTAGCAATGCTAACAAGTACATGTAAAATCCCATAGAGGATGCTAACTAAATGCTAATGAGCACATTGATTAGCAGGACAGACATCCCAGCTCAAAGTTCTACAAGGAACTCAAAAATGATACTCACAGATTGCTGCACAAACACAAAACAAATAAACAGGAAGGCTTTTGATCCAGGAGGGAATTATCAGCTGTTACCAAGCAAAACTTGATTTTGGAAGAAGATTAACCACTTCGCTAACTAGCTACTAAATTAGCTGCAGAGTATTTAGCACATTTTAGACAGTTATCAACTAAGGTATCTAGCTGGCAAACATTTAGTTGTGAATTGCGTAATGTAACTACATCACCTGACTCCGGTCTCTCGTTATGTGCTTGTAAACAAACACCACATGACGGGGGACTAGCGTTATGCTTCATAATGAAAAATGGTGATCGGTGAAATGAAGGACACAATCTTCTTTATCTCCTAACCTATTTCACAAGGTGACTTCAGGTATTTACTTAAAAAGTATTCACATTTATAAAAATAAAAAACTTTAAAAGAAATACTTAACATTGACGGTATTGGAAAAAATATTCCTTTGGCTCTTTCCAAATATCCCGGTATACCGCCCTGGTCTAAAGCCTACTACACACGTGGATATATGTACCCCCACTCTACATGTGTTAATATGTAACCCCCACTCTACACGCACGTGTAACCCCACTCTACACATGGATATATGTAACCCCACTCTACACGTGGATATATGTAACCCCACTCTACACGTGGATATATGTAACCCTACTCTACACGTGGATATATGTAACCCCACTCTACACGTGGATATATGTAACCCTACTCTACACGTGTACATATGTAACCCCACTCTACACGTGGATATATGTAACCCCACTCTACACGTGGATATATGTAACCCCACTCTACACGTGGATATATGTAACCCCACTCTACACGTGGATATATGTAACCCCACTCTACACGTGGATATATGTAACCCCACTCTACACGTGGATATATGTAACCCCACTCTACACGTGGATATATGTAACCCCACTCTACACGTGCACATATGTAACCCCACTCTACACGTGCACATATGTAACCCCACTCTACACGTGTACATATGTAACCCCACTCTACACGTGTAACCCCCACTCTACACGTGTAACCCCCACTCTACACGTGTAACCCCCACTCTACACGTGTAACCCCCACTCTACACGTGGATATAACCCCCACTCTACACGTGTAACCCCACTCTACACGTGTAACCCCCACTCTACACGTGTAACCCCCACTCTACACGTGTAACCCCCACCCCACTCTACACGTGTAACCCCCACTCTACACGTGTAACCCCCACTCTACACGTGTAACCCCCACTCTACACGTGTAACCCCCACTCTACACGTGTAACCCCCACTCTACACGTGTAACCCCCCTCTACACGTGTAACCCCACTCACACGTGTAACCCCCACTCTACACGTGTAACCCCCACTCTACACGTGTAACCCCACTCTACACGTGTAACCCCACTCTACACGTGTAACCCCCACTCTACACGTGTAACCCCCACTCTACACGTGTAACCCCCACTCTACACGTGTAACCCCCACTCTACACGTGTAACCCCCACTCTACACGTGTAACCCCCACTCTACACGTGTATGTGTATGGTGTGAAGAGATGTGAGGTCCAAAAATGACGAGGGGTGACAGAGAGACCGAGGTCGAGGTCTAGGTTTGTGTCAGCACACCAACACTAATAACAACACACACAATAAACCTTTTTTTTTAAAGAGTCCTCTGTGATTTGTCTGGCTGCAGTGAACCATGTAAAACAGCTGATGTCACCTCACACCGAATTACCCACGTTTTCAGTCAGAGTTTACTTTGTCATATGTAATGACTTGAATGATATGGATCAAAATGAAGCCTGGTTTGTTCTACTGTTGTAAGGTGGGCCTACTCTACTTTATATTTGTATGGGGGGGGTTAATATCCTGTGGCGGATTTCAATAAGCATTTCTCAACGGCTGGCCATGCCTTCCTCCGGCTTCCGAGCCGGTCACGGGTGCACCTCAGCCACGCTCAAGGTACTAAACGATATCATAACCGCCATCTATAAAAGACAGTACTGTGCAGCTGTCTTCATCGACCTGGCCAAGGCTTTCGACTCTGTCAATCACCACATTCTTATCGGCAGACTCAATAGCCTTGGTTTTTCTGATGACTGCCTCACCTGATTCACCAACTACTTTGTAGACAGAGTGTCAAATCGGAGGGTATGTTGTACGGACCTCTGGCAGTCTCTATGGGGGTACCACAGGCTTCAATTCTCAGGCTGACTCTATTCCCTGTATACATCAATGATGTCGCTCTTGCTGCGGGCGATTCCCTGATCCACCTCTACGCAAATGACACCATTCTGTATACTTCTGGCCCTTCCTTGAACACTGTGCTAACTAACCTCCAAACGAGCTTCAATGCCATACAACACTCCTTCCGTGGCCTCCAACTGCTCTTAAACGCTAGCAAAACCAAATGCATGCTTTTCAACCATTTGCTGCCCGTACCTGCCCACCTGACTAGCATCACCACCCTGGACGGTTCCGACCTAGAATATGTGGTGGACAACTATAAATACTTAGGTGTCTGGCTATACTGTAAACTCTCCTTCCAGACTCATATTAAACATCTCCAATCCAAAATCAAATCTAGAATCGGCTTTATATTTCACAACAAAGCCTTCTTCACTCACGCCGCCAAACTTACCCTAGTAAAACTGACTATCCTACCGATCCTCGACTTCGGCGATGTCTTCTACAAAATAGCTTCCAACACTCTACTCAGTAAACTGCATGCAGTCTATCACAGTGCCATCCGTTTTGTTACCAAATCACCTTATACCACCCACCACTGCGACCTGTATGCTCTACTCGGCTGGCCCTCGCTACATATTCGTCGCCAGACCCACTGGCTCCCAGGTCATCTATAAGTCTATGCTAGGTAAAGCTCTGCCTTATCGCAGTTCACCAGTCACGATAACAACACCGTCCTGTAGCGCCCGTTCCAGCAGGTATATGTCACTGATCAACCCCAAAGTCAACACCTCATTTGGCCGCCTTTCCTTCCAGTTCTCTGCTGCCAGTGACTGGAACGAATTGCAAAAAAAAAAAAAAAAAATGTTTTTTTAAAATTCAAAATAAATAAATAAAATATATATTCATTTTTAAAATAGCTGAAGTTGGAGACTTCTATTTCCCTCATCAACTATCTGAGCAGCTAACTGATCACTGCAGCTGTACATAGTCCATCCGTAAATAGCCCACCCAATCTATCTACCTCATCCCCACACTGTTTTTATTTTATTTACTTTTCTGCTCTTTTGCACACCAGTATCTCTACCTGCACATCATCATCTGATCATTTATCACTCCAGTGTTAATCTGCTAAATTGTAATTATTCACTCCTATGGCCTATTTATTGCCTTCCCTCCTCATGCCTTTTGCACACACTGTATATAGACTTTATTTTCTGTGTCCTTGACTTGTTTGTGTTATTGGCTTGTTTATTGTTTATTCCATGTATAACTCTGTGTTGTTGTTTGTGTCGAACTGCTTTGCTTTAACTTGGCCAGGTCGCAGTTGTAAATGAGAACTTGTTCTCAACTGACCTACCTGGTTAAATAAAGGTGAAATTTAAAATTAAAAAAAATAAATATATGGTTGAGATGAAAAGTTGCTTGCATAGTGGAATAATTTGTTGTAAGCATGCTTAGCTGCTGGTAGTTACCTACGTTACTGGGATATTTACAGAACATTTTGAAACTACAGCGCAAGAACGTCCGTTGCCCAGCCCCCAAACGCTCTCTCGGCAGGCACAGGAGAGTCCGATGCCCAGCCCCCAAACTCTCTCTCGGCAGGCACAGGAGAGTCCGTTGCCCAGCCCCCAAACTCTCTCTCGGCAGGCACAGGAGAGTCCGTCGCCCTACCCCCAAACTCTCTCTCGGCAGGCACAGGACAGTCCGTTGCCCTGCCCCCAAACTCTCTCTCGGCAGGCACAGGACAGTCCGTTGCCCTGCCCCCAAACTCTCTCTCGGCAGGCACAGGACAGTCCGTTGCCCAGCCCCCAAACTCTCTCTCGGCAGGCACAGGACAGTCCGTTGCCCAGCCCCCAAACCCTCTCTCGGCAGGCACAGGACAGTCCGTTGCTAATGTAAATTGAAAAGTTAAGTCAATATTATGTACATTTGAATCTCATCACGGTGCCTCTGCTAGAACTCTCTTCAACTTGAATAAGCCCTAAATCAGTCTCTGAAGACTGGAGTCGCAGCTAAAGTCCTCATTAAACAATTATACAAGATAATAGCAGGAAGGAAGTCTAACTCAAACACACACCCTCATTACCTCGGACCAGAATACTGCTCTGGCTGTTGGCTGATGAAGAATAATAAAATGGATTAGTTTCAAATGCAAAATATAATTTTTCATAGTGTGCAATACAAGTGGAGTCTAAGCAGAAGGATGTCATGCTGAATGAAGCTTGTTAGGAGAGTTGTCCAGCCAGACAATGGGAGAATCTCAATTAGATACTCCTCGTGTCCTCTCTCCTCGTCAAAAACCCATTGGATGAGAAAGCCAGATGTCTCTCCCCTCTGACCTTCTCCTCCAATGGGTTTTGAGAAGGAAGCGAGGAGGGAGATTACGAGAGGATGTGAGGAGTATGCAATTGAGATTCTCCCATTGTGCATCATCTCTTCTCCATCTGGACATATTGGAAATCATGTGACTGTCTCAGCAATATGGTGGACGTATCCAGGAAGTGAATCATGTGACTGTCTCAGCAATATGGTGGACGTATCCAGGAAGTGAATCATGTGACGGTCTCAGCAATATGGTGGACGTATCCAAGAAGTGAATCATGTGACAGTCTCAGCAATATGGTGGACGTATCCAGGAAGTGAATCATGTGACAGTCTCAGCAATATGGTGGACGTATCCAAGAAGTGAATCATGTGACAGTCTCAGCAATATGGTGGACGTATCCAGGAAGTGAATCATGTGACGGTCTCAGCAATATGGTGGACGTATCCAGGAAGTGAATCACGAAATAATTCTGACAAAATCCTTTCACTAGTTCTTCAAAGTAGATGAGGTATACTTTCAAAAACTGTCGTCTCAGTCCCTCTCTCTCGTCATTGTGTTCATTGCTCTCTCAAAGTCTGTGTAAATAACATAACGTAGCAGGCATAAATAAAGTGTAGGCCTATCCATCCAGAGAAGTGTATACCATGAGATGCTCATAGGCCTATCCATCCAGAGAAGTGTATACCATGAGGAGATGCTCATAGGCCTATCCATCCAGAGAAGTGTATACCATGAGGAGATGCTCATAGGCCTATCCATCCAGAGAAGTGTATACCATGAGGAGATGCTCATAGGCCTATCCATCCAGAGAAGTGTATACCATGAGGAGATGCTCAATAGGCCTATCCATCCAGAGAAGTGTATACCATGAGGAGATGCTCAATAGGCCTATCCATCCAGAGAAGTGTATACCATGAGGAGATGCTCAATAGGCCTATCCATCCAGAGAAGTGTATACCATGAGGAGATGCTCATAGGCCTATCCATCCAGAGAAGTGTATACCATGAGGAGATGCTCATAGGCCTATCCATCCAGAGAAGTGTATACCATGAGGAGATGCTCATAGGCCTATCCATCCAGAGAAGTGTATACCATGAGGAGATGCTCATAGGCCTATCCATCCAGAGAAGTGTATACCATGAGGAGATGCTCATAGGCCTATCCATCCAGAGAAGTGCACTATTGTAAAGTGACTGTTCCACTGGATGTCATAAGGTGAATGCACCAATTTGTAAGTCGCTCTGGATAAGAGCGTCTGCTAAATGACTTAAATGTAAATGTAAGTGTATACCATGAGGAGATAGATGCTCATAGGCCTATCCATCCAGAGAAGTGTATACCATGAGGAGATGCTCATGTCTCTGCTCTAACAATGGGAGTCGTTCTCCCAAAGGCAGGAAGGCAGGTGACCAATCCGTGTTCAATATAAACCAATATAAACGCATTGTGCTTATTTAGGACAGATTTTGGCGAGAGTGAAACTTCTCGGGTCGCCTCTTCCTCTCTGAGCTGGGAAAAACTCCCGCAATGGATTATGGTCATTGTATTGAGTTACAAGGTTTCTACACTGAACTAGGGTGAATATTTTCTTAATGAAAACAGCTCCCTTCAGCCCGGCGTCTCACATCATTCTTGACTTGATTTCTCTGGTGAATGAAATCTAGCGCTGGACTCACACAAAAAACTCAAATGGAATTCAAGTAACTGAACCGATGTCGGTTAATTAGTTGTTTAATAACCCCTCCCCTCCAAAAAAAGAGAGTTTGGTTAATCACTCAGCACTACGAGACTAACGTACAAATCAACAACAGAAACGTGTTCGCTGACATGACTAACTGAGTGACTGACAGACATAAGAGAACCACTGCTGATGGACAAACACTTCAAAATGGCACTTGGTCTATTCTACTATTCTGAGTTCCAAAAGGTCGGGGGCCCGTTTCTGGAAATTGATCCGTGGGCCTATAAAAGTTGACCTCCCTGATTTAGAGGCTATAATAAATAAATATAAATATATATAAACACTTAAATCAAGCGTTTTATGTTTTCAGAACTTAGTACTCCGTCAACAAATGTCCTCATCCTAGACCATCCATTTTGTAGATCCAGCTGTATGTCAACAATCCTAAATGATTAGAAAAGATAAGCACCAAGTCATTTCCTGATGTGTGGCGCTCATCTTATCCCTCATTGGATGTTGAGGCATTTAGCACAATGTTGTATTTGTTGACCTGCGATGTGGACTCTTCCTGACACTAAAGACTCCATCATGGAGACTCTGACCGTTGTGGCTGCTCTGCATGATGTAATGTCTTTACCTTCTGGCCCTTTGTGTCGTTGTCTGGGCCCAATAATGTCTGTACCTTCTGGCCCTTTGTGTCGTTGTCTGGGCCCAATAATGTCTCGACCTTCTTCCCTTTGTGTCGTTGTCTGGGCCCAATAATGTCTCTACCTTCTGGCCCTTTGTGTCGTTGTCTGGGCCCAATAATGTCTCGACCTTCTTCCCTTTGTGTCGTTGTCTGGGCCCAATAATGTCTGTACCTTCTGGCCCTTTGTGTCGTTGTCTGGGCCCAATAATGTCTGTACCTTCTGGCCCTTTGTGTCGTTGTCTGGGCCCAATAATGTCTACCTTCTGGCGCTTTGTGTCGTTGTCTGGGCCCAATAATGTCTGTACCTTCTGGCCCTTTGTGTCGTTGTCTGGGCCCAATAATGTCTGTACCTTCTGGCCCTTTGTGTCGTTGTCTGGGCCCAATAATGTCTCGACCTTCTTCCCTTTGTGTCGTTGTCTGGGCCCAATAATGTCTCTACCTTCTGGCCCTTTGTGTCGTTGTCTGGGCCCAATAATGTCTGTACCTTCTGGCCCTTTGTGTCGTTGTCTGGGCCCAATAATGTCTCGACCTTCTTCCCTTTGTGTCGTTGTCTGGGCCCAATAATGTCTGTACCTTCTGGCCCTTTGTGTCGTTGTCTGGGCCCAATAATGTCTGTACCTTCTGGCCCTTTGTGTCGTTGTCTGGGCCCAATAATGTCTGTACCTTCTGGCCCTTTGTGTCGTTGTCTGGGCCCAATAATGTCTGTACCTTCTGGCCCTTTGTGTCGTTGTCTGGGCCCAATAATGTCTCGACCTTCTGGCCCTTTGTGTCGTTGTCTGGGCCCAATAATGTCTCGACCTTCTGGCCCTTTGTGTCGTTGTCTGGGCCCAATAATGTCTCGACCTTCTGGCCCTTTGTGTCGTTGTCTGGGCCCAATAATGTCTCGACCTTCTGGCCCTTTGTGTCGTTGTCTGGGCCCAATAATGTCTCGACCTTCTGGCCCTTTGTGTCGTTGTCTGGGCCCAATAATGTCTGTACCCTGTTCTGTGCCGATACCATGTTGTGTTGCTGCCATGATGCCGTGTTGTCATGCGTTTCTCTTCATGTTGTGTTGTCATGTGTTGTTGTCATGATGCAGTGTTGTCATGTTGTTGTCATGATGCAGTGTTGTCATGTTGTTGTCATGATGCAGTGTTGTCATGTTGTTGTCATGATGCAGTGTTGTCATGTTGTTGTCATGATGCAGTGTTGTCATGTTGTTGTCATGATGCAGTGTTGTCATGCGTTTCTCTTCATGTTGTGTTGTCTCGTCGTGATGTGTATTTTGTCCTATATTTTTAGCAGGCCTTTTGCCTTTTTCGTAGGCCGTCATTGTCAATAAGTATTTGTTCTTAACCGACTTGCCTAGTTAAAACGTTGAAATAAAAACACTACTGTTGAGGTCGGAGAACATCTGACAAGACGTTGATATAAACTGTGTTAACGGGGACATTACACAGACATGTAAGAAGATGAAAAAGATGAATACAAGATGCTGAAACACTGGTGATTTAGCCAACAAATGAGTGGCAGCTGATACAGTTGACTCTGTTGGGCTCTATTTTAATAGCCTACAGTTAGTTGACTCTGTTGGGCTCTATTGTAATAGCCTACAGTTAGTTGACTCTGTTGGGCTCTATTGTAATAGCCTACAGTTAGTTGACTCTGTTGGGCTCTATTGTAATAGCCTACAGTTAGTTGACTCTGTTGGGCTCTATTTTAATAGCCTACAGTTGACTCTGTTGGGCTCTATTTTAATAGCCTACAGTTGACTCTGTTGGGCTCTATTTTAATAGCCTACAGTTGACTCTGTTGGGCTCTATTTTAATAGCCTACAGTTGACTCTGTTGGGCTCTATTTTAATAGCCTACAGTTGACTCTGTTGGGCTCTATTTTAATAGCCTACAGTTGACTCTGTTGGGCTCTATTTTAATAGCCTACAGTTGACTCTGTTGGGCTCTATTTTAATAGCCTACAGTTGACTCTGTTGGGCTCTATTTTAATAGCCTACAGTTGACTCTGTTGGGCTCTATTTTAATAGCCTACAGTTGACTCTGTTGGGCTCTATTTTAATAGCCTACAGTTGACTCTGTTGGGCTCTATTTTAATAGCCTACAGTTGACTCTGTTGGGCTCTATTTTAATAGCCTACAGTTGACTCTGTTGGGCTCTATTTTAATAGCCTACAGTTGACTCTGTTGGGCTCTATTTTAATAGCCTACAGTTGACTCTGTTGGGCTCTATTTCAATAGCCTACAGTTGACTCTGTTGGGCTCTATTTCAATAGCCTACAGTTGACTCTGTTGGGCTCTATTTCAATAGCCTACAGTTGACTCTGTTGGGCTCTATTTCAATAGCCTACAGTTGACTCTGTTGGGCTCTATTTCAATAGCCTACAGTTGACTCTGTTGGGCTCTATTTCAATAGCCTACAGTTGACTCTGTTGGGCTCTATTTCAATAGCCTACAGTTGACTCTGTTGGGCTCTATTTCAATAGCCTACAGTTGACTCTGTTGGGCTCTATTTCAATAGCCTACAGTTGACTCTGTTGGGCTCTATTTCAATAGCCTACAGTTGACTCTGTTGGGCTCTATTTCAATAGCCTACAGTTGACTCTGTTGGGCTCTATTTCAATAGCCTACAGTTGACTCTGTTGGGCTCTATTTCAATAGCCTACAGTTGACTCTGTTGGGCTCTATTTCAATAGCCTACAGTTGACTCTGTTGGGCTCTATTTCAATAGCCTACAGTTGACTCTGTTGGGCTCTATTTTAATAGCCTACAGTTGACTCTGTTGGGCTCTATTTTAATAGCCTACAGTTGACTCTGTTGGGCTCTATTTTAATAGCCTACAGTTGACTCTTTTTGGCTCTATTTTAATAGCCTACAGTTGTATCTGTTAGTCAGCACCTGGAACTGTTTGGGTCACACAAAGGACATATTGGTTTACAGAAATCCATGCTGAGGTGTTGTTTACCTGGTCACGGTCTCCAGCTCTGTTGCATTTACAGCACAAAACCAATATAAGTAAATATCTGTGATAATGGCATTTCAGGATAAAATCATCTTAAAGTAACTTCACTGATCTAGAAAATCCATTTAACCCTTTGGGAGAATTCCGACATGGAACGTAAAAATATTTACACGACCAGTCAAACGTTTAGACACCTACTCATTCCTGGGTTTTAAATAATTTTTTACTATTTTCTACATTGTAAAAACGTGAAGACATCAAAGCTATTAAATAATATATGGAATCATGTAACCAAAAAGATGTTAAACAAATCAAAACATATTTTATATTTGAGATTCTTCAAAAAGTAGCCACCCTTTGCACACTCTTGGCATTCTCTCAACCAGCTTCATGAGGTAGTCACCTGGAGTGATTTTCAATTAACAGGTGTGCCTTGTTAAAAGTTAATTTGTGGAATGTCTTTCCTTCTTAATGTGTTTGGGCCAATCAGTTGTGTTGTGACAAGGTAGGGGGCGTGTACAGCAGATAACCAATCAGGTGTGTTGTGACAAGTTAGGGGGCGTGTACAGCAGATAACCAATCAGTTGTGTTGTGACAAGGTAGGGGGCGTGTACAGCAGATAACCAATCAGTTGTGTTGCGACAAGGTAGGGGGCGTGTACAGAAGAGCCCTATTTGGTAGAAGACCCTGTCCATATTAAAGAACAGCTCAAATTAGAAAAGAGAAACGACAGTCCGTCATTACCTTGAGACATGAAGGTCAGTCAATCCGGATGAGTACATTCACCGGACAATCTTTCTTTATGTGAATAATAGTTTAAAACAGAAATAATTTACAAATTAAATCCAGGTTATGAACATGTTACAGTAATGAGAACTCGTTATGATAAAAATGTTCATGTCTTGTAATGTTTAAAAAAAAAAAACGTTTTCCATGTGAACAGTTATGATTAAGAGGGACAATAATTTGATGGTATTTTATCCATTACAAAATAAAAAGAAGGTTTGTCGTTTTATTTATTTTTTTACCAAGAGTGACACACACACTTAGCCATAATATTATATGTACATGGCCCAATGGTATTCCTAGAAACACAGACCACAACAAGCAGTCATACAGTCCTGGAATGTGCTAGAAAGCCTCTGCCCATCAGCTCCGGGAAAGAGAGCAGGTGATGTCCCAGAAATGGTTTTAACGTTAAATACTTAAATCAAATCGTTATGTCACATACGCCGTAAACAGGTGTAAACCTTACAGGGAAATGCTCCCTTTACAAGCCCTTAACACAGTTTTCTTAACTGCATTGTAGGTTAAGTAAAACATATATATAATTATTAACAAATAAATAAAACAATTACACGGGCTCATAAATTATGTTAGTATAGACGTAGTATACAATATAAAATGACATAAGGCTGAAGTTTTCTGACCATGAAACCTGAGCAGGAAACCCTCTAACTCAATATTAGGAATGCGTTAATGTGTTGTACACTCAGTGGAAGTGTTCTAGGGAACTGGGCCCGAGAGCCCAAGTCAAAAGTAGTGCACTATTTTAGGGAATAGGATGCCATTTGGGACGAAGCCTGGGACACACACAATACATCTATCACACTTCAGATACAGCTGACACGTCTCCGCTCCAAAAGTATGTGTGGCCTGATCTTCCAAGTGTTTGTGCCACATGTCTGACCATTCTAAAAGTGGGTGTGGCCTGATCTTCCAAGTGTTTGTGCCACATGTCTGACCATTATAAAAGTGGGTGTGGCCTGATCTTCCAAGTGTTTGTGCCACATGTCTGACCATTATAAAAGTGGGTGTGGCCTGATCTTCCAAGTGTTTGTGCCACATGTCTGACCATTATAAAAGTGGGTGTGGCCTGATCTTCCAAGTGTTTGTGCCACATGTCTGACCATTATAAAAGTGGGTGTGGCCTGATCTTCCAAGTGTTTGTGCCACATGTCTGACCATTCTAAAAGTGGGTGTGGCCTGATCTTCCAAGTGTTTGTGCCACATGTCTGACCATTATAAAAGTGGGTGTGGCCTGATCTTCCAAGTGTTTGTGCCACATGTCTGACCATTATAAAAGTGGGTGTGGCCTGATCTTCCAAGTGTTTGTGCCACATGTCTGACCATTATAAAAGTGACCATTCTAAAAGTGGGTGTGGCCTGATCTTCCAAGTGTTTGTGCCACATGTCTGACCATTATAAAAGTGGGTGTGGCCTGATCTTCCAAGTGTTTGTGCCACATGTCTGACCATTATAAAAGTGGGTGTGGCCTGATCTTCCAAGTGTTTGTGCCACATGTCTGACCATTATAAAAGTGGGTGTGGCCTGATCTTCCAAGTGTTTGTGCCACATGTCTGACCATTCTAAAAGTGGGTGTGGCCTGATCTTCCAAGTGTTTGTGCCACATGTCTGACCATTATAAAAGTGGGTGTGGCCTGATCTTCCAAGTGTTTGTGCCACATGTCTGACCATTATAAAAGTGGGTGTGGCCTGATCTTCCAAGTGTTTGTGCCACATGTCTGACCATTATAAAAGTGGGTGTGGCCTGATCTTCCAAGTGTTTGTGCCACATGTCTGACCATTATAAAAGTGGGTGTGGCCTGATCTTCCAAGTGTTTGTGCATCATCATTATAAAAGTGGGTGTGGCCTGATCTTCCAAGTGTTTGTGCCACATGTCTGACCATTCTAAAAGTGGGTGTGGCCTGATCTTCCAAGTGTTTGTGCCACGGTTTGTACAACAAATCTGACCATTATTAAAGGGTGTGTGAACTGCACTTGCTCATGGGTTTGTGGTTTCCCAAAACACTCTCCCTCCCCAAAGCCCAATATCCTGCTGCCTCAACCCAGCCCCAGAAGTAGTAAGAGTGAGTGAGTAGAAGGCCGGTCAAACAAGACACTGAACAGCCACTGGATAAAACCTGTTAGTAGAAGGTAGTGGGACTAACGCAACAATCACGTTTCAAATGAACATTTACAAGACATGTTACTGAAAGTTACTCCCCCACGCCCTCTCTACCAGAACACACGGAAGCAGGATTTCCTACCATCATCTCTCTCCTTAAAGGTGTCTGTGTTTTATGACTCTAGACGAGACAGAGCTCATATAAAAGCCATCTCTAAGAACAATAAGGATGGTTGGCTCTAGTAGAACGGACACCAAACATCCTGTTCTAACGGTTCCTACTTCCTGTGTGTCTGCACGCGTGTATAAAAGAGGAACGACATGGGGCTTTATAACGATGATGATATTGACCAGGCGTTTTAACACTTCCCTGTTCCTTTAGTCTGGTATGATGGAACTAAAAACGGGTCACACGATGTTCCTCAAAAAGGTCTTCATTAGGATACTCTGCCTGACTGATGCAGAAATCCAGTTTGATCCAGTTAGCATCTCTCTCAATCTAGTGCAGTACAGCCAAAGCTTTGTATGGATGGCAGTCAGATATGTGCTGTGTGCTCCTATTGGTGGTTAGATCTTGACGATATATTAAATGTAATTAAAAAATGGTATTTGTGGTGAATGTAAAGGGTTTAGACATCAGGGAGAAATGCTTTCCTTACGAGTCCTTTCCCAAAGTAATAACAGGAAGGATAAAATACACATGAATGAAGACACATACAAGGACCATGTATCACGAGTCCCAGTATACAGGTATGGATCTACAGATTGGTACAATACCCTCTATAATAAAAAAAAATAAGGTATTTTTATACCGTGTTAAATAACTGAAAAGTTCAACTCTAATTGGACTACATAGCTGTCAGTTCTGTCCTGGCTGGGTTGAGTGGGAAACCCATCCGCATGGAGAAAGACCATTTAAACACACATATAATTCATGTGTTGCCGGTCTAGGGTCCATGCACTCGTCATAAAACTCATTCAGAAACATATCGCCATACAATCAAAATAAAGACAAATATAGAAATATGATATTTGGGCCAAATCGCCCCGCCCTATTGGTGGTACTCATGTGGTTCTGAGTGGCGCTAGCAGCCAAAGGTCAAGGGTTCAATTCCCTCATGTGACCACATACACATGACAAAAAATGGACACAGTCACTACTGTATTTTAAGTATGTTTTGGATTAAAAACATCTGACCAAAGTCCTACTGTGGTGTTTTACACAGATACCTGCATAAGAGCAACCTCTACTGGACAACATGTTAGACACTAGGTCAGTCGTCTCTATAAAAGGAGAGTGTGTGTGTGTGTGTGTGTGTGTGTGTCTGCTGGTTCTGGGACATTAAAATCCCCTAAAGTCCCCACAAGGATAGTAAAATAAGGAAAATTAACCCTCGTGCTGACAATTCCCACAGCCCCCTGAGGACAAAGGCAAATTTAAATTTAGGAGGTTAGGATTTGGTGGTTAGGGTTAGAATTAGTGTAAAGTGTTAGGATTAGGGTTTAGTGGTTAGGGTTAGAATTAGTGTAAGGTGTTAGTTAGGATTAGTGTAAGGGATTAGGGTTTAGTGGTTAGGGTTAGAATTAGTGTAAGGGGTTAGGATTAGGGTTTAGTGGTTAGGGTTAGAATTAGTGTAAGGGATTAGGGTTTAGTGGTTAGGGTTAGAATTAGTGTAAGGGGTTAGAATTAGAGTTTAGTGGTTAGGGTTAGAATTAGTGTAAGGGGTTAGGATTAGGTTTTAGTGGTTAGGGTTAGAATTAGAGTTTAGTGGTTAGGGTTAGAATTAGTGTAAGGGGTTAGGATTAGGGTTTAGAGGTTAGGGTTAGAATTAGTGTAAGGGGTTAGGATTAGGGTTTAGAGGTTAGGGTTAGAATTAGTGTAAGGGATTAGGGTTTAGTGGTTAGGATTAGAATTAGTGTAAGGGGTTAGGATTAGTGTTTAGTGGTTAGGGTTAGAATTTGTGTAAAGGGTTAGTTTTAAGAGTTATGTTTATGGGTTAAGGTTATGGTAAGGATTAGGGAAAATAGGATTTAGAATGGAAATATATTTGAGGTCCCCACGAGGATAGAAGAACATAACGTGTGTGTGTGTGTGTGTGTGTGTGTGTGTGTGTGTGTGTGTGTGTGTGTGTGTGTGTGTGTGTGTGTGTGTGTGTGTGTGTGTGTGTGTGTGTGTGTGTGTGTGTGTGTGTGTGTGAACCCTGACAATATTCTCTCTGTCAGGTGTTAATTGCCTTTGCGTCATCATGTTAAATTCCTGAATTTGAGAGTCAGTTGACCATGAAAGTGCAGCCAGCTACCCCGACCTAA
The DNA here is from genome assembly GCF_021184085.1 of Oncorhynchus gorbuscha. Lineage (NCBI taxonomy): Eukaryota > Metazoa > Chordata > Actinopteri > Salmoniformes > Salmonidae > Oncorhynchus > Oncorhynchus gorbuscha. Next base: position 59,740 of record NW_025745820.1, read on the forward strand.
AAGACACTACTCCAGCTGCATGAGGACACGAGGGCTGTTGTAACTACCTGTCCCCGGCTGTATGAGGACACGAGGGCTGTTGTAACTACCTGTCCCCGGCTGTATGAGGACACGAGGGCTGTTGTAACTACCTGTCCCTGTCTGTATGAGGACACGAGGGCTGTTGTAACTACCTGTCCCCAGCTGTATGAGGACACTGGGGCTGTTGTAACTACCTGTCCCCGGCTGTATGAGGACACGAGGGCTGTTGTAACTACCTGTCCCCGTCTGTATGAGGACACGAGGGCTGTTGTAACTACCTGTCCCTGTCTGTATGAGGACACGAGGGCTGTTGTAACTACCTGTCCCCGGCTGTATGAGGACACTGGGGCTGTTGTAACTACCTGTCCCCGGCTGTATGAGGACACTGGGGCTGTTGTAACTACCTGTCCCCGGCTGTATGAGGACACGAGGGCTGTTGTAACTACCTGTCCCCGGCTGTATGAGGACACGAGGGCTGTTGTAACTACCTGTCCCCGGCTGTATGAGGACACTGGGGCTGTTGTAACTACCTGTCCCTGGCTGTATGAGGACACGGGGGCTGTTGTAACTACCTGTCCCCGGCTGTATGAGGACACTGGGGCTGTTGTAACTGTTGTAACTACCTGTAACCCTGTCCCCGGCTGTATGAGGACACGGGGGTTGTAACTACCTGTTGTAACTACCTGTTGTAACTACCTGTTGTAACTACCTGTCCCCGGCTGTATGAGGACACGGGGGCTGTTGTAACTACCTGTTGTAACTACCTGTTGTAACTACCTGTCCCCGGCTGTATGAGGACACGGGGGCTGTTGTAACTACCTGTTGTAACTACCTGTCCCCGGCTGTATGAGAACACGAGGGCTGTTGTAACTACCTGTTGTAACTACCTGTCCCCGGCTGTATGAGGACACTGGGGCTGTTGTAACTACCTGTCCCCGGCTGTATGAGGACACGGGGGCTGTTGTAACTACCTGTTGTAACTACCTGTTGTAACTACCTGTTGTAACTACCTGTCCCCGGCTGTATGAGGACACGGGGGCTGTTGTAACTGCCTGTTGTAACTACCTGTCCCCGGCTGCATGAGGACACGGGGGCTGTTGTAACTACCTGTCCCCGGCTGTATGAGGACACGGGGGCTGTTGTAACTACCTGTCCCCGGCTGTATGAGGACACGGGGGCTGTTGTAACTACCTGTCCCCGGCTGTATGAGGACACGGGGGCTGTTGTAACTACCTGTCCCCGGCTGTATGAGGACACGAGGGCTGTTGTAACTACCTGTTGTAACTACCTGTTGTAACTACCTGTCCCCGGCTGTATGAGGACACGGGGGCTGTTGTAACTACCTGTCCCCGGCTGTATGAGGACACGGGGGCTGTTGTAACTACCTGTCCCCGGCTGTATGAGGACACGGGGGCTGTTGTAACTACCTGTCCCCGGCTGTATGAGGACACGAGGGCTGTTGTAACTACCTGTTGTAACTACCTGTTGTAACTACCTGTCCCCGGCTGTATGAGGACACGGGGGCTGTTGTAACTACCTGTCCCCGGCTGTATGAGGACACTGGGGCTGTTGTAACTACCTGTCCCCGGCTGTATGAGGACACGAGGGCTGTTGTAACTACCTGTCCCCGGCTGTATGAGGACACGAGGGCTGTTGTAACTACCTGTCCCTGTCTGTATGAGGACACGAGGGCTGTTGTAACTACCTGTCCCCGGCTGTATGAGGACACTGGGGCTGTTGTAACTACCTGTCCCTGGCTGTATGAGGACACGGGGGCTGTTGTAACTACCTGTCCCCGGCTGTATGAGGACACGGGGGCTGTTGTAACTACCTGTTGTAACTACCTGTTGTAACTACCTGTCCCCGGCTGTATGAGGACACGGGGGCTGTTGTAACTACCTGTTGTAACTACCTGTTGTAACTACCTGTTGTAACTACCTGTCCCCGGCTGTATGAGGACACGGGGCTGTTGTAAACCTGTTGTAACTACCTGTACCTGTCCCCGGCTGTATGAGGACACGGGGCTGTTGTAACTACCTGTTGTAACTACCTGTCCCCGGCTGTATGAGACACGAGGGCTGTTGTAACTACCTGTTGTAACTACCTGTCCCCGGCTGTATGAGGACACTGGGGCTGTTGTAACTACCTGTCCCCGGCTGTATGAGGACACGGGGGCTGTTGTAACTACCTGTTGTAACTACCTGTTGTAACTACCTGTTGTAACTACCTGTCTCCGGCTGTGGTCAGCCCGTCACTGACAAATTACCCTGGAAACACGAGATAAACAAACTAAGGACGAACTAAATATGAATAATACCAGGTTATTTACATAAAACACAACATCAGTCAGGGTGCATCTCCTCAGCCTTAAACAGACCAGACTAGTACATAACTGCTACATCCAGCTGGGTCTGCCTTTGTAACAGAGATAACAACATACTGTAAGACCACTTCACAGCTAACTTGAAATGTTGCTAAAGGAACTAGCAAATTGGGTCCTTTTCCTAGAGCACAACATGTTGATACGTTGTGGGGGAGGGCAGTCAGAGGACGACTGGTTTGATCCCACTAAGGGGGACAGTGGAGGAAGCTGTTAGCAGAGCAGCGACGTGGGTTTCACCTCCAGCGTATTTGGGTCTTCCCAGGTTATCCTTGTTTGGGAACCCTGGTTCACAGCTTGTGTATCTGTGTTAGCTTCAGGCTCCTCCCTCTACCTCTGTATCAGATCAGTCTTCCTGTCTGTTTCCTTCTACCAGTATACACAGCTCCCTTCATGATCAGTCTCCCTCTGTCTGTCTGGATCCTTCTACTGGTCTCTGTCTACCAGTATACACAGCTCCCTTCATGATCAGTCTTCCTACATTACATTTTACATTTAAGTCATTTAGCAGACGCTTCTTATTACACAGCTCCTTCATGATCAGTCTTCCTCTGTTGGTGCATTCACCTTATGACATCCAGTGGAACAGTCCTTTACAATAGTGCATCTAAATCTTAAAGGGGGGGGATTACTTATCTGTCTAGGTATTCCTTCCTGGTGGGGTTTCAGGTGTCTCCGGAAGGTGGTGATTGACTCAGCTGTCCTTCAGTTTGATCAGTCTTCCTCTGTCTGTCTGGATCCTTCTACTGGTCCCTGTCTACCAGTATACACAGCTCCCTTCATGATCAGTCTTCCTCTGTCTGGATCCTTCTACTGGTCTCTGTCTACCAGTATACACAGCTCCCTTCATGATCAGTCTTCCTCTGTCTGTCTGGATCCTTCTCCTGGTCCCTGTCTACCAGTATACACAGCTCCCTTCATGATCAGTCTTCCTCTGTCTGGATCCTTCTACTGGTCTCTGTCTACCAGTATACACAGCTCCCTTCATGATCAGTCTTCCTCTGTCTGTCTGGATCCTTCTCCTGGTCCCTGTCTACCAGTATACACAGCTCCCTTCACGCAGCACAGTCACTCTATTGGACATCTCCACTCTGGGTTGGTAACTAGGTACATGTGTCAAGTCTATTCCAACCTGGATACTGTTGCTAGACACTCCCCCAAACAGCCAGGCATTTCCAGTTGTAATGGTTGACTCAAAAGTTTAAAAATGACCTTGGTTGTAAAAATGTCACCAAAAGACAATACTAGCAGGGTTTATTTAACTATGTTATCTCAAAAAACTTAACTTGTACAGCACATGAAAAACAGACCATATGTTTTTCAACAGACCATATGGGTGTTAAACTGTGGCAATGGGGTGCACATTTTAGGAGATGTGCCTGTTTATACAACAAAAATATGTGAGAGTGCTGTACTCACTGCACCAGAGACACTCAGTCTACTACAGTAACGTCATTTCATGATACTGAACTCTGGAAACTACTACTCCTTATTCTGTGTGGGATGCAACACTCTGACGGTAGAAATGTAGCCTATAGAGCTGTCTGTCTGGTCTCTCCTGTTGTTTATGTATAGAGTAGTTCTCAGCTATTCTGTAAGTTTGTTTTCTATCTGAGCGTTCTGTATCCTACTCGCTGCCCTCTGAACTGTCCATCTGGTGAGTGACTGTTGATAATCCACTATCTCTACAGCCGGTTTCGACAGTATTTTAGAAGCATAGACTACTTATTGTCGGGAAGGAATTTCCACTACGGGTTTCATTATGCTCCTCCTCCTCTGTATCGTACTTAGTCAAATAAACGTGCAATGTGCCCATGAAGACAACGAGACGTCTGCGTATTAACCTAGGAAAATATTTGACCATATGAATGATTTCCACAGATAACATGTTTGAGTTGCAACCACTACGCACAAGCGAACTCCGAATTTCCAAGAGAAATGGACGGAGGGAGCAAAGACGTGCGTCAAGAGATCAGAAATACGTTTGACGAGAACGAAATATTCAGACTGGATATGGGAGAAACTAGATTAGTAAATTCTCAATATGGCTAATAAAATCACATTAATAATCGTAAACAATCATAGCTACCTTGTCTTTGAATCCTAAACCCAGGTTCGTTCTCTCATCATGAAGTTAATTGTCTCCAAGTCGCCCCCCCCCCAAAAAAAAACTCTCCTTCAGAAAACTGCAACCCTGTCGCGCATGGAGATGGCGCATCTGACATCGGTGCTGTAAAAGGTAGCGTACAAACTCTCCGTAGACGTATCGTCCAATGATTAATAGGCTACAAGCCCGCCGTTGATTACTTCACTTTTTGTTAAGCGAAATGTTCACTAATAACTTGAGGACAAACGAGGTTTATTCCAGTTTAGAGTTGAGATTCTGTTATCGGGAGTTCCTTATCCTTCCTCCTCGCACCGGTGACACAACTTTGATGATTGACGGCTGGAAGACTCCTCCTAAAAAAGGTATGACGTTGCCTTTGTTAGGCCGATGTACCCCGCTCAGGAGTTGAAAACAAATCGTTTTTTTCTAATTCAAAAGGCAGTAAAACAAAAATGATGGAGTGAGTTTTAGTAAAAAAAATACCTTGATGTAATAATTTGTTATAGGGACAGGCTAATGCTACATGCACACAGGTTATCGTCATAAACTACATTTTACATACACCTTGATCACACCGACAGTGTTATTGCGCCAAATGGTATGCAGCGTCATCTGGATATGTGGGACATTCACCTTCTGCTACCATTTCTGTCAATTTGATGCATACGTTAGATAAATCCAATGTATGCACCACACAGAAACTGCCTCTGCAATGCAACGCTGCAAGGCTAACACAGCGTTCCATTGGAAATGAATGTACTTCTGATGTACCAAAACGCAAGGACACTGTAGGTGTGATCTAGGCGTTAGTATTCACACTCCGTGGCCTGCATCTCAACAAAAAGAATGAAGCTACACATTAGCAACTTCTTCTGTGGTTTTACTACATGAACCTCACCGTAATGCCCAAGTAGCCCAAGTCCAAAGCATCACACTGCACAGGGATTTAGAACAGCACCAAATAAAGCTGTAGGCCCCTTTCTCCCCCCCACCTCTCCCTTCTCCTCCCACCTCTCCCTTCTCCTCCCTCCACCCACCTCTCCCTCCTCTTCCCTCTCCCCCCCCCACCTCTCCCAACTCTCCCGCCCCACCTCTCCCTCCCTCTCTCCCTCCCTCTCTCCCTCCCTCTCCTCCCATCTCTCCCTTCTCCTCCCTCCACCCACCTCTCCCTCCTCTTCCCTCTCTCCCCCACCTCTTCCAACTCTCCCACCCCACCTCTCCCTCCCTCTCCCCCACCTCTCCCAACTCTCCCACCCCACCTCTCCCCACCTCTCCCTCCCCCCACCTCTCTCCCCCCCCCTCCTCCACCTCCCTCTCTCCCTCCCCACCTCCTTCACCTCCCTCTCTCCCTCCCCCCACCGCCACCCCCCCTCCTCCACCTCCCCCCCCCCTCCTCCACCTCCCTCTCCCTCCCCCTCCTCCACCTCCCTCTCTCCCTCCCCCCACCTCCCTCTCTCTCCCCCCACTCTCCCTTTGCTCTCTTTTCACCCCCCCCTCTCCTCTCTCTCTGAACAGGGACATGTTGAAATTCACGTGGCTGTGCTCAGTGTGCTACGATGACTATCTCTGCCATGCTAATGTGGTGGTGGGGGAACACATGGGTCGTGGGTCCCTATATAGTGCACTACCTTTGACCAGGTCACATAGGGCTCTGGTCAAAAGTAGTGCACTAATTAGGGAATAGGGTGCCATAGGGCTCTGGTCAAAAGTAGTGCACTAATTAGGGAATAGGGTGCCATAGGGCTCTGGTCAAAAGTCGTGCACTAATTTAGGGAATAGGGTGCCATAGGGCTCTGGTCAAAAGTAGTGCACTAATTAGGCAATAGGGTGCCATTTGAGAAGCAGTCCTAACCCGCAGGTGTACTGCTGTATCAAAAGTAAGTATGTGTTATTGTCAGTTAGACAACAACGCCTCTGTAAAAACCACACTGACTGACTGGAAGATCACATCTCTCTACTAGACCCTTTCTCTTCAAACTATTTGTTGGCCTTTATGAATGTGTCTATAAAAAATACGATGCCTTTATTATCCCTGTGGGGAAATGTTGGTTGTGTCTCATACATAAATACACATCACCTAACATATACAACACTAACCACTAGGCTACCTGCTGGTTACTAGCCCAACAATCTAACCACTAGGCTACCTGCTGGTTACTAGCCCAACAATCTAACCACTAGGCTACCTGCTGGTTACTAGCCCAACAATCTAACCACTAGGCTACCTGCTGGTTACTAGCCCAACAATCTAACCACTAGGCTACCTGCTGGTTACTAGCCCAACAATCTAACCACTAGGCTACCTGCTGGTTACTGGCCCAACACTCTAACCACTAGGCTACCTGCTGGTTACTGGCCCAACACTCTAACCACTAGGCTACCTGCTGGTTACTGGCCCAATGCTCTAACCACTAGGCTACCTGCTGGTTACTGGCCCAATGCTCTAACCACTAGGCTACCTGCTGGTTACTGGCCCAACACTCTAACCACTAGGCTACCTGCTGGTTACTGGCCCAACACTCTAACCACTAGGCTACCTGCTGGTTACTGGCCCAACACTCTAACCACTAGGCTACCTGCTGGTTACTGGCCCAACACTCTAACCACTAGGCTACCTGCTGGTTACTGGCCCAACACTCTAACCACTAGGCTACCTGCTGGTTACTGGCCCAACACTCTAACCACTAGGCTACCTGCTGGTTACTGGCCCAACACTCTAACCACTAGGCTACCTGCTGGTTACTGGCCCAACACTCTAACCACTAGGCTACCTGCTGGTTACTGGCCCAACACTCTAACCACTAGGCTACCTACCACCCCATCTTGTTTTGAGGTGTTTTGGTTCATGGCTAAAATTAACCACGCTACCGCTAGCTAACCAACAACTGTAACGATGTATCTGAGAGACAACAAGTGCTCATTGTGCAACTTGATTTATGTTTTCAATGAACATAGGAGACTAAATATAGTTGACATGTTACTGTCAGCAGTCTAAGCCAACCCTGTCTGTTGCTAAACAACCAACCCCTCTATGTGTGGGTGTTTGTATTAGTTGTGTATTTACAGTAGACCTACTCTCAGTACTCTTTTCTCTCTCTCTGTGTGTGTGTGTGTGTGTGTGTGTGTGTGTGTGTGTGTGTGTGTGTGTGTGTGTGTGTGTGTGTGTGTGTGTGTGTGTGTGTGTGTGTGTGTGTGTGTGTGTGTGTGTGTGTGTGTGTGTGTGTGTGTGTGTGTGTGTGTTTTGAGGGAGTTTCTCCTTGAGGCAGATGGGTTTTTCCTTTAGGCAGATGGGTCTCTCTCTCTCATTCATCATGTGCAGCACCACAGCATGCGAGGGGGGGGGGACCCCGCTCTGCTTCCCCAACCAGAGAGCACCTCGTGGGGGAAGAAGTCTGTGCTGAGGGCACACTCCCTTCTGGGTCTCTGAGCCACAGCTGCACAACACGAGGGCAACAACAGACCTTTCTTGTGAATTTGATTTCATAACTACTGTCTTTAATTTCAGAGACAAATCCCTCTCCAAGGATTTCACACTTTTTCAGTTTTTAAGCACAGTTTTTTTTCCAAGACATCCTTTTCAATTTCTTAAGGCCTTATATTAAACAATATATTTTGGCAATATGCACAAACTCTGTCTATTTAGTTGTTTATTTATGGCACGACTGTTGAACAATCATCTCAGTCTGTGTTATTTTCACAACAAAAACAATATCAGTTGCAAAATAGAAAGCAAATACTTTGGATAAAGCTCAAGACCACTCACAGTAAGGTCTGCCCCCGGCCCTCACGGTAAGGTCTGCCCCCGGCCCTCACGGTAAGGTCTGCCCCCGGCCCTCACGGTAAGGTCTGCCCCCGGCCCTCACGGTAAGGTCTGCCCCCGGCCCTCACGGTAAGGTCTGCCCCCGGCCCTCACGGTAAGGTCTGCCCCCGGCCCTCACGGTAAGGTCTGCCCCGGCCCTCACGGTAAGGTCTGCCCCCGGCTCTCACGGTAAGGTCTGCCCTATCAAGGCTGAGTGGCTTCAAGTGTGAGGTGTGGAGAGCCAGAAATCTTGCTTGTTTGTAGGTGACCAAATACTTATTTTCCACCATAATTTGCAAATAAATTCATTAAAAATCCTACAATGTGATTTTCTGGATTTTTTTTCTAATTTTGTCTGTCATTGTTGAAGTGTACCTATGATGAAAATTACAGGCCTCTCATCTTTTTAAGTGGGAGAACTTGCACAATTGGTGGCTGATTAAATACTTTTTGCCCCACTGTATATATATATATATATATATATATTATATTCGGCTCTATTTACACACAGATTTGATACGTGAGGCTTATTTGATTGAATATAAAGATGTTACAAATGCACTGATATAAGTGGACACATGTCATAAAAAAACTGTCAATGGAAACACTCCCACACACAGGGGATAAACTTAAAGCCATAGAGGGCTTCCACCATTTTGAAGTAGTCAACTGGGTGGGGATTCCTGAGTTGGGAGCAATCAACCAATGAAGAAAATGTACTACTTGGCACTGCCCATGCTGCCTAATGGCACTGCCCATGCTGTCAGACACTATAATGGCACAGATACAAAGATGAATGTGCCATCTCTATGGCCTGTTTACATGTACATCTGCTCTCACATTGGCTAGAATGGTCCCACCTCTTCCCTTCCATCTTTGAGGACATGCATTTCCATTGTTTAGAGCGGTCACTTGACCATCTTGTCAATATGATAAACAATCTTTGTGAACAATGACAAGAGGTACAACACAGAACCACGTCTTAAACCAAGCTAGGCTGCCTTCGTTATACAACTAAAAGGGTTCACAAAAAGGATGATAAAAAACTGGAAACACTCCCACACACAGGGGATAAACTTAACTTAGGCTGGAACACTAAACAGCTGGGCTGATATCCAACCGACTGTCCTTTACGGCTTTTCTGCAGTCAGAAGTCCATGCCCATGTGCTTCCGCCAAATGTCAGGCAAGATCAGCATCCAGCCAAGAGCTTCTCCTGTGCTGAACTGAAGCATCCCCTTATAAGCCCCAGGTCTATTGCAGCCTAACAAGGCTGAGTGGCTTCAGGTATGGGGCTTGGCACAGCAGCCTAACAAGGCTGAGTGGCTTCAGGTACGAGGCGTGGCAACGCAGTCTAACAAGGCTGAGTGGCTTCAGGTACGAGGCGTGGCAACGCAGTCTAACAAGGCTGAGTGGCTTCAGGTACGAGGCGTGGCAACGCAGTCTAACAAGGCTGAGTGGCTTCAGGTACGAGGCGTGGCAACGCAGTCTAACAAGGCTGAGTGGCTTCAGGTACGAGGCGTGGCAACGCAACCTAACAAGGCTGAGTGACTTCAGGTGCGAGGCGTGGCACAGCAGCCTAACAAGGCTGAGTGGCTTCAGGTACGAGGCGTGGCAGCGCAGCCTAGCTTGCTGCAGCCTAAATATGCTGGTTGTGGGGCGTGGCTGATGCCTCAAACAGTGTCATTCCCCGGCCACACCACAGGGGAGCACAGCACTAGGTGTTCCTCGAGTCCAGGTGGGAGAGGGAAGTGTGCAGTGAGATTGCGTAGTCCGTAAATCTATTGGGGTGGTATGCAAATTGTAGTGGGTCTAGGGTGTCGGGTAAGTTGGAGATGATATGATCCTTAACTACCCTCTCAAAGCACTTCATGATGACAGTGCTATGGGGCGATTCCTGCCAAGGCAGCAGCTACTCTTCCTGGGGTTTATTATGGATCCCCAGTAGTTCCTGCCAAGGCAGCAGCTACTCTTCCTGGGGTTTATTATGGATCCCCAGTAGTTCCTGCCAAGGCAGCAGCTACTCTTCCTGGGGTTTATTATGGATCCCCAGTAGTTCCTGCCAAGGCAGCAGCTACTCTTCCTGGGGTTTATTATGGATCCCCAGTAGTTCCTGCCAAGGCAGCAGCTACTCTTCCTGGGGTTTATTATGGATCCCCAGTAGTTCCTGCCAAGGCAGCAGCTACTCTTCCTGGGGTTTATTATGGATCCCCATTAGTTCCTGCCAAGGCAGCTACTCTTCCTGGGGTTTATTATGGATCCCCATTAGTTCCTGACAAGGCAGCTACTCTTCCTGGGGTTTATTATGGATCCCCATTAGTTCCTGCCAAGGCAGCTACTCTTCCTGGGGTTTATTATGGATTCTTAGTAGTCCAGGTGCGACAAAACTATGGCCTGTAGGATATGCCTTGTAGATAGTGTTGTTAAAGCAGAGCGGAGCTTTATTATGGACAGACTTCTCCCCATCGTTGCTACTGTTGTATCAACATGTTTTGACAATGACAGTTTACAATCCAGGGTTACTCCAAGCAGTTTAATCACCTCAACTTGCTCAATTTCCACATGATTTATCACAAGATTTAGTTGAGGTTTAGGGTTTAGTGAATGATTTGTCCCATATACAATGCTTTTAGTTTTTGGAATATGTATTGCCACCCATTCTGAAACTAACTGCTGCTCTTTGTTAAGTAATGCAGTGATTTCACCCACTGTAGTAGCTGAAGTGTATAGTGTTGAGTCATCCGCATACATAGACACACTGACTTTACTTAAAGCCAGTAGCTTATCATTAGTAAAGTTTGAAAAAAGTAAGGGGCCTAGACAGCTGCCCTGGGGAATACCTGGTTCTACCTGGATTATGTTGGAGAGGCTTCCATTAAGAACACCTTCTGTGTTCTGTTAGACAGGTAACTCTTTATCCACTGAAAGTCTATTGTCAATTTGTTTACAGTAAAATAGCATTGTATCTGGTCAAACAATTATTTCCCAAAGTTTACTAAGGGTTGGTAACAAGCTGATTGGTTGTCTATTTGAGCCAGTAAAGGGGGCTTTAATATTCTTTGGTAGCGGTTTTACTTTTGCTTCCCTCCAGGCCTGAGGGCACACATTTTCTAGTAGGCTTAGATTGAATATATGGAAAATAGGAGTGGCAATATCGTCCACTATTATCCTCAGTAATTTTAATTCCAAGTTGTCAGACCCCGTGGCTTGTCATTGTTGACAGACAACAATTGTTGAACCTCTTCCACACTCACTTTACGGAATTCAAAAGTGCTATGCTTGTCTTTCATAATTTGATCAGTTATACTTGGATGTGGAGTGTCAGCGTTTGCTGTTGCCATATTATGCCTACATTTTCCAATCTTGCCAATGAAAAATAATTAAAGTAATTGGCAATATCAGTGGGTTTTGCGATGAATATTCTTTACATCAACAACATAGGAATCACTAGAAAACTTATTGTCTGACCTCTTCTACACTATATTTGTAAGGAACAATGCTGAAGACAAGAAGAAGGTACAGGGAGTGAACATTTAATGTAATACAGACATGAAACAGAACATGAACAGTGTCTGGACAGGGAACAAATAACGACATCAATGCTGACACAGGGAACAAACTGAGGAGCAGACAGAAATAGAGGGGGTAATCAAAGTAATGGAATCCAGGTAAGTCCAATATTGACAGCTGCGTGTAATCATGGTGACAGGTGTGTGTAATGAAGGGCAGCCTGGCGCACTCGAGCACCAGAGAGGGAGATCGGGAGTAGGCATGACAGTACCCCCCCCCTCTAGGGGCGTCACCCGGGGTCCCACCTGGGCGAGCCTGACGGGGGCCGGCCGAGGCATGGGCAAGCGTGGGAGCCCGGCAGAGGCGTGGGAGCCTGGCGAGCCGGCTGAGGTGTTGGAGTCTTGGTGAGCCGGCTGAATCATGATGTGGGGTGGGTGCCTGCCGAGCCCACCAAGACAAGAAGACCTCTCGACCCAGCTAAGGCATGGAAGCCTGACGAGCCAGCTAAGGCATGGAAAACCGACGAGCAGCAGCACGGCCAGGTGGACTGGGGACAGCAAGGAGTCATCATGCCAGGTAGTCTTGAGGCATGGTCCTAGGGCTCAGGTACTCCAAGGGAGAGAAAGAGAGAATTAGAGAGAGCATACTTAAATTCACACAGGACACCGGATAAGACAGGAGAAGTACTCCAGATATAACAGACTGATTCTAGCCCCGACACAAACTACTACAGCATAAATACTGGAGGCTGATGTGGTGTCAGCATTCTTTACGGATCGACGCTGGAGACGAGAAGCGGGTACAGGGAGTGAACATTTAATGAAACATGGACATGAAACAGAACAGGAACAGCGTCTGGACAGGGGAAAAATAACCACATCAATGCTGACACAGGAAACAAACTGAGGAGCAGACAGAAATAGAGGGTGTAATCAATAAAGTAATGGAATCCAGGTGAGTCCAATATTGCACAGCTGAACGTAATGATGGTGACAGGTGTGTGTAATGAAGGGCAGCCTGGCGCCCTCGCATGCCAGAGAGGGAGAGCGGGGGTAGGCGTGACAATATTAGGCCCAGCCTTTGGAACTTTGGTCTTCCTAGATATGGCTACTATATCACTACATCCGATGGATTTGGATACTGCTTTAAAGCTAATTTTTGCAGCATTAGTAAAGATGTGATCAATACCTGTTGAGGATTTCATTCCTGTGCTGTTTGTAACTACCCTGGTAGGTTGAACCAACCTGAACCAGGTTGTAGGCACTGGATACAGGTTGAAGCTTTTTCCTTGAGTGGGCAGCTTGATGAAAGCCAGTCAATATTTCAATCACCCACAAAATATACCTCTGTTTATATCACATACATTTTCAAGCATTTCACACATGTTATCCAGATACTGACTGTTAGCACTTGGGGGTCTACAGCATCTTCCCACAAGAATGAGCTTTAGGTGAGCCAGATGAACCTTTAGCCATATTACTTCAACAGTATTTAATAACATGATATCTGTCACGCCTTGGTCATTGTATCTTGTGTTTTTGTTATATGTTTGGGTAGGCCAGGGTGTGACATGGGTTTATATGTTGTATTTTCGTATTAGGGTTTGTATTAATTGGGAGTGTGTATTATTAGGGGTGTGTCTAGTTAGGCTTGGCTGCCTGAGGCGATTCCTAATTGGAGTCAGCTGATTCTAGTTGTCTCAGATTGGGAACCATATTTAGGCAGCCTGAGTGCGCGTTGTATTTCGTGGGTGATTGTACCTGTCTTTGTGTTAGTCACCAGATAGGCTGTAATGTTTCACTTGTTTGTTGTTTTTGTATTTTCAATTATTTCATGTACCGTTTTATCTTTATTAAAGGTCATGAGTAACCTACACGCTGCATTTCGGTCTGCCTCTCTTCTAACAGCAGACGAAGTTCATTACAATATCCTCTCTAAACATTACAGGAATGTGGTCCTGAATAAAAACAACACCTCCGCCATTGGTATTTCTGTATTTTCTGTAGATGTTATAACCAGGTATTGCTACCACTGTATCAAAGGTATTTATCTAACTGAGTTTGAGATTGTCAGAATATGAATGTCATCTGTTTCTAGATAGTAATTGGTTGTGGGCTATTTGTTGCACTTTTCTGGGATACTTTTTTTGTTGCTTTACTGGGAAGCATAGCAGAAGTAGACATGCTCATGTTATTTATGTTAGTGTCGGGTGAGCTGCACACAGTGGACTTCCTACTAGGGCACACCGCCTTAGTGCTAACAGTATAACGCTGCATCATAGGCACATGATACTGTATACTATAGCTGTGGGATCAGCAGAGGCATTCAGGGCAGTAAGAGGGACATAAATGAGGTTACTAACATAGTGTCTTCCAACGCCCCTGGGATAATATACATTTGTTGAAGCATTATGACAACTCAGTGACACAATGGTAGGGATGAACTGAGCTGGGCTTTGGTCATTGATAAGCCATTGTTTCAACGCACCCTTATAATGTTGTGAAAGGATCCAGGAAACCAAATTATTTGGGTGGATCCCATCCTCTTTATAAAATGTGTTTTGTTTCCAAAAGGTATCGAAATTGTCAACAAAAGTTACACCAATTAAACTGCAATAATCACGTAGCCGTTGTGAAGAGAAAGAATCATCCTGCTAAAGCGTTCAATGCCACGATTCAGACATGGCACAGGATGGGTCTTTTATTAGTTTCTAGCAGAGAATCAATCACCTCTTTAAAATCCAATTTTAACTGTTCAGAGAGGCCCTTCATAATGTCATTAAAACCCACATGGACTACGATAGAATCGATTTACATGGGGCTGTAACGATCAATGTTGGAAGGATGGTCGGACCAAGATGCAGCTTTTTATTTATGATAATAACCGGCACAAAACAACAGAGTAAGCAACGAAACGTTCAGCTTTGTGTAACGGCGTTCGTCTGTCGAAAGAGAAGCGGACCAAAATGCAGCGTGGTGGTTACTCATGTTCTTTAATGAAATAGAACGATACATGAAATAACTATATATATATAACAAAACAACAAACGGAACGTGAAAACCTATACAGCCTGTCTGGTGAAACAACTACAGAGACAGGAACAATCACCCAAGAAAACACTCACAGAATATGGCTGCCTAAATATGGTTCCCAATCAGAGACAACGAAAATCACCTGACTCTGATTGAGAACCGCCTCAGGCAGCCATAGACTAATTAGTCACCCCACAAAACCCTAAGACAAAAAACACACCACAATAACCTGTCACACCCTGGCCTGACCAAATAAAGAAAGAAAACACAAAATACTAAGACCAAGGCGTGACACTTTGTAGGTCTAAAAGCAACAATACAAAATCAAGATCCCACACATATGGAAAAAATAGGATCCCCAATCAGAGACAACGATAGACAGCTGCCTCTGATTGGGAACCATACCAAGGCCAACATAGAAAATAAAAAACTAGACTATCCACCCAAGTCACATCCTGACCTAACCAATATAGAGAAATAAAAGGTTCTAAGGTCAGGGTGTGACAGGGACGTAGAACATTTTGGAGCAGCTTAGTAATGTAATTTCCTCAAGCTCCTGGATAGGACAATGTTTTTGGACCAGGAACAGTGACATTTCTTACCATGGAGCTGCCTAAAATAATGGCTGGCGAGAAGGACAAGAAAATCGGCCCACTCCCATGCTTCACAGGATTCAAAGAAATCTTTAAGGACGGGCGATGGGCAGGATAACTTGAGCCTGTAGCTCCCAGCGCCCACATCAATGAATATGCAGGAAGATCAGGCTCCAGGGCAGCGAAACTATTCGTTGTTTCTATCTGCTCCAGGCCTCTCGTTGGAAGTGTAGCCTGCTTTGTGGGAGGCCGCTGTCTTCGGCTTCCACTGCTCATGAAATGTGCCCATCATGGATTAGCATGCTCTTCTTGCTGTGCTCCTTTGATTCCGCTATCAGATGGGGGAGGAGAGGCAGGAGATGGCTCCCCTGGTGAACAGACTCTGGGCAACACCGGACAGTTGGACATTGACAAATGGCAAGGCGGAGATGCATCCAACAAGCGTGAACGCTGTCCAGCCACCGGCGTAGAAAATGTACACATTCCACTCTGCGTTTTACCCAGTTTCTTACGTAGACTGGCGACCTGCTTGATCAAGGAAGCCACTTAAATCCTATAATCGTCTGCAAACAAACAATTGCCGCATTGGAACTCAGAGTGATCCAGCTTGTCCCGAAACAAAGCACCGTAGATACAGCTCCTACAGCGTTGGAAGCGTTCATTTACTTCTCCAGACAAAAAGGGCTCCATTGAAAAACACATCTGGGACTAACTTTGTTAGCTTGATGGCTAGCAGCTTAACTAGCGGGGACTCTGTCAAGCCAGCATCTATTAAGTGGGATCCCTGGACAAGAAATAACGGTCCTAGCTGTTAAAAGCTAACCGGGTTGCGGAATTCATGCAAAAACAAGTTCACTGTTAAGGTTTTCTGCCTCTTAAGAGGTAAAACAGGGATCGGACCAAAATGCAGCGTGGTTATTATTAAACATCTTTAATAAAGATGATAACAAACAATACAAAAACAGTAAACGTAACGTGAAAAACCTAAACAGCCTTTTATTTGTATAAAAAAAATTGTATAAAAAATAATAAATCTTCAATACCATTCATTCTTTACAACACAATTTTCATACATACTCAAATAATGGTATTTTTAATTAAACTAATTAAACTAAACATAAACCCCAAACAAAACCTCAGGGGAGCATCTTCCCTCCCCGTCACCCTACAAAATACCTTTCCCTATCTCCCCGTCCCTAATCTATCCCCTTACAAATCTAAATGACACCCAGCCCTAAACCCCCCTTCCACCTCTCCCGAGCAGCATACTGCCCCCACTACCTCTCCTCCCTCTTCATCCTCCCCCCTCAAATCTCCTTCCACCCTCCTCACTATCCCTTCCACTACCCAATCTCTCCCTGTCTTCACCATGTTCTGCCTTGCTTCCCACAGCCCCCGTTTAAAGAGACTCATGAGAAGCCAGAGCAGAAACCTGTCCCTATCCATCCCTTCTCGCTCTCCCTACACCTCTCTCTAACCTGGCCCACGTCAATACAAAATCCCCCTTTACCAAACCTAACAACACCCGTGCCCTAGCCCATACTACTCCGGCAAAGGCACAGTCCCAAAAGACATGGCGCACAGTCTCCTCCCTGCCACAAGAGGATCTTGAACAGGTGGGGGATTGCACCAAACTATACCGGTACATGATGGAACGTACCGGCAAGCACTTATGGAGGCTCAACCAATTCAGGTCCTTGAGCCTGTTGTCCAGACCCCGCGCCTGCACTCCCTCCCAGACTACTTCCGAGATGCCCACTACAGGCGCCGGACTCCCTGCCTTTCTGACCTCCTCGTACAGGTGCCTGTGATCTAAACCTACTCGGGCAACTTCAACCTCAGGATGCGCACGCAGCCACTTGGCCGCGTGACCAAAGTGCCACGGCAGCAGTTCCGTCCGAGGACCCGTGTTAGACCACACATTACGCTTCTCGCCTGATACGAGAAGAACACCCGCAGGAGGTAACCGGACGGGTGTATCACTGGCTGAGCAAGCTCCGTTAACAAGAAAGAAACAAAAATTGTGTCCAGCTTGAGGGGAAAATGTGGTACCCCCCCTACCTCCCTCCCCGATGGGACAGATCATGCGTGCCCTGGAGACCCACTCGCACCTGCCACTCCACATAAACTGAAACACAAGCCTCACTAGAGGCCTCCTCAGACAAGCCGGCAATGGATAGATGTACGCCAAATACAAAAGAGACGGCAACACATCCACCTTTAGGACCAGGACTTTGCCCATAAAAGACAAATACCTAGCCTTCCACATTGCTAGCTTCCTCTGTACCACTGCGATACGCATGTTCCAGTTTAGCGTCGCTGAGCCGGAGGTCTCAAAATGGACCCCGAGAATCCTCAGGGCCCCCTCACAGAGAGATAACCCCCCCAGGCACATCCGTTCTACCGCGTCATCTTCCGAAAAACTTGACGGAAGACTTTGCATGGTTCAGAACTGCTCCCGACGCTCGGGTGAAATCCCCAAAGATGGCAAGGGACCTTGTCAGGCACGAGTCCTTGCACAGCAGCAAGGAAGTGTCGTCGGCATACTGCATCATCTTAACACGCCTCCCACCACTTCCAGGGATCAACAAGCCTTCCACCCCTGTGTCTGCCCTAATGGCAGCCCCCAGAGGCTCCATGTACAGAACGAAGAGGAGAGCCGAGAGTGGGCACCCCTGCCTGACTCCAGACGAGAGGTCAAAAACGTCACCCAAGTGACTATTTACACTAACTCGGCACCCCGCTCCGACATATAATGTACGAATCCATCCTATGAACTTCTCCCCAAATCCTAATCGACCTAAAACTCTGAATAAAAAGGATCTATTCACGCGATCAAAGGCTTTCGCCTGATCTAGCGCTGCTACCATTAAAGGCAGTCCTCTATCCTCAACCCAAGCGATGGAGTCCCTGATTAACTGTAGGTTCCATCTAATAGAGCGGCCCTCTACCCCGCACGTCTGATCCTCATGGACGACGTAGGGAAGGGCTGTGCGCAACCGGTCTGCTAAAACCTTTGCAAGTAGCTTGTAATCTACACACAGCATGGTCAACGGCCGCCATTTGCCATGGTCTGTTACTTCCCCCTTCTTATATAAAAGTGACAGCACACCAACAGCCATTGATCCCCCCGGGACCCCCGTCTCAAGGATGGCCTTCAAGACTTCGAGGACCACTGGTCCATGTATACCCCAAAACTTGAGATAAAACTCAGCCGGCAGCCCATCCATCCCAGGCACCTTCCCTTTTCCCCATCCTCCTAAGAGCGCTCTCAACCTCTTCTAGTGAGATCTGGGCCTCCATCACTTCTCTAATGTCCTCCGGCAACCGCCTGGACAAGTGTTGTAAAAACACATTTCCCTGCTCTACATCTATTTCCCTTTCCTTAAATAAACCTTCGAAATGATCAGTTGTCACCCTGACAATATCCTCTGGTTCTCTAACTATACTACAATTTTCTTCCCTAACGCCATGCATTACCTTCCTACTCTGTCTGGCCCTAACCGACTTAAAGAACATAGCAGAACAAGTCTCATTATGTTCATTATTAAAGCCACTATGCGCACGCTCCAGGAAAGCTCGAGTATTCCGCTCCTGCAACTCCCTGAGCTGCGCCTTGAGGGTTGTGGATCTCTCCCAGTCAAACGACCCGCCGAGGTTGCCTGCCTCGTACTCGAGTTCAATTAACCTTTGGATACGATCCACCTCCCTCCTCTCCTCCCTTTTTTTCCTCTTGCAAAAGCCCTAATCCTCACCTTAACTAATTCCCACCACTCTAACACCCCCCCTCGCACATGGACCGGAGGCCTTCAAGCCTCCAAAAGAAACCATAAAACCCGTCAACAAAAGCCTACTCCTCCAGCACATCCAGATCTAGCTTCCAGTACCCCCTACCAAAGAGGCAGTCTGGCGACCCCACCTGCAGGAGCACCCCGTCGTGATCCGAAAAGAAAACAGGCAACAGCCACCCAGACAACTTACCCAAAGACCTGGGTACAAAAATATAGTCGAGCCTCCGCTCAACCCCCCCTGGAGTTGCGCCATGTAGGACCGGCCATTTTCGGAGTAGTGTGCAGACCACCATCTACCAGACCATGGCAAGCCATTAGCCCGGCAATGGCGCCTGCACTGCTATCCCCCCCCCTCTTCCTAAATCTGTATTAAAATCCCCCCCTATCACTAATTTCCTATTTGTGACACACAGGGGCGTCAGACAGTCCACCATCTCCCTCCTGTCTGCCACCACCTGTGGCCCATACACCACCACTAATCTAAATTTACAATCCCTTATCGTGACATCCACCCCTATAACCCTCCCCTGCATTACCACAAAAGAATCCTCCACTTTTACCTCCCTGTGCCCACACAAAATCCCTACCCCGATGAGTGCACCCCCAATACCCCAAACCGACTCCCCCTTGTCCCACTCCCTCTTAAACCTACTAACATCCCCTTCATCCCTCAGGTGAACCTCCTGTAAAAACAAAAATCAAACCCCACACCCTCCAAATAACTAAAAACCGCCCTCCTCTTAACAAAATCCCTTAAACCCCTTACATTTAAACTAACAAAAGTAAAATTAGACCCCATGAAAAAATAACATGTAATACACTCAAATTCTAAACCCAGACAGAAAAAAACAAAAACAGGGGACTCACCCGATGTTCCTCTGCTCCATATCTACCGGTGAGAACACCATCCGTACTCCCAACATCCTCCATCTCTTCCTCCATCTCACCAACTCAGGATGCAGGAATAGTGTTTGGCTCCGGGGTGCCCTGCACCCTGGGTCTACCCCCACACTCCTCCCCCTCCCCAGTGCTGCAGCTGGTTTGGAAAAATAAATTGGGGAGGCTGAGTCCCCAAACAAAAAACTCCCCCACCTCCTCCTGTACCCAGTCCTGAGTCTTGTTAGGTGTGTCCCCACCCAACAGAAGTTGAGGGCCTGGGGAAACCAGCAGCAACCCAGATGTTTCTCCCACCCCCATCACTCTCTTGGCCATCCCCTCCCTCTCACTGTCGGCCAATCGCACCCTCCTCTTCATTCTCTTCTTTGGTGATGACAGCAGTGGAGAGATAAATCCCCCCCCCCTGCCAGCTCCTCCACCATACCCCTCTCTTCCACCAGGGCACTTTCCCCCCAGTCCACTTGCTCTTCCACCGTCTCCTTCACCACTCCTCCCTCGCTTTCTTCTCTCTCATGCTCCTCCACTCGGTTGCCTTCTTCCGCCGCTTTTCCTGGTTCTCCTACTCCCGTGCCTTCCGTTTCCTTCCGTTTCCTTCTCTCTTCCATCTGCCGCTTCTGGCTCCTCCTCCTTCCTTGCGGCCTTCCCCTCTGGACCTGTACTCTGGTCATGAGGCGTGCTTCCTTCCCCTCCTCTTCTTCCCCCATCCCCTGCTCCTGCTCCCCCCCCAGCCGCAGACGCATATGACCTCTGACGGGCCAGGCACCCCCGCCACAGGTGTGCTGACGAGCCACACCCGTGGCACGCTTTAGACTTGTCACAATCCCTCGCCTCGTGTTCCTCAGATCCACAAAATCTGCATTTTCTTGTACTGCACGAGGCGAATATGTGACCGTAGGCCATACAGCGCCTGCAAAATGGGGGCTGACGTGCATAAAACAACGTCCCCCTGTCAGCCCCTAGGGAGAACATAGCAGGAGGATGGAGGTAGCCACCATGTCCCTTTGGGTCCTCTCTGAGGAGGGCCTGGAAGCCTCTCCTCCCATTCCAAAACCCAAGGGAGTCTTTGAGGTGCCTTGCTGAGGAGACGTTATCCGTGTATCTCCCCAGAAAAGCCCTCACCTCTTAGTCCTTAACGTAAGGGTTGTAAATGTTAACAGTTACAACCCTAAAGTTATTATTCGCCAGGCTTGTTATTTCATAGTGGCACATCGGCCTCTCACCTCCCACTGCTCTTGCCCTTCTCAGGATATCATCGTGTTTTTCCTCTGTATATAGTGCCACGTCGTATGCTCCCTCCAACGAGTTGCCTTGGAAACAAAACACGTCCTTCACCGTCAGCTTTAGAATCCCCATCAATATTATCCTTCCAAAAGTTTTGCGTCCTAAAGGCTCCAACTCCTTTTCCTTCCAAGCAAACCGAATCGCGTTGGCCAGCCCAATCCCAGGGACCGACCGTGTTGATGTATTTTGCACCATCTCCGCAATGGCTCTCGTTCTCTTCTCTTCCAAAACAAGGAAAAAAGAAAAACCAAAGTGACTGAGCCTATCCTGGTGCAAACTAACACAGAGACAGGAACAATCACCCACAAAACACTCAAAGAATATGGCTGCCTAAATATGGTTCCCAATCAGAGACAACGATAAACACCTGCCTCTGATTGAGAACCAATCTAGGCAACCATAGACTTACCTAGACAACTCTACTATACCACAATCCCATAACCTACAAAAAACCCCAAGACAAAACACACCACATAAATAACCCATGTCACACCCTGGCCTGACCAAAATAACAAAGAAAACACAAAATACTAAGACCAAGGCGTGACATTCACTATTTATATCTTATGAAGATTTTTTTTTTCAAAAACAAGAAAAACAACAAACTTAGTGTTTCCAGCATACCATGTTCAGCTGTGAACTCTGATGACGTGATCTCTGACGTGATCTCTGACGTGATCTCTGACGTGATCTCTGACGTGATCTCTGATGTGATCTCTGACGTGATCTCTGACGTGATCTGTACGTTTGTTTGGTTGAATGAATCTAACAAGACGGGTCGGCGAGAAAATGGGCCTCGTCCTGGGTGAACAAGGGTAGATGGAGTGCCAGGACTCAGGTGCATGTGTGTGTGTGTGTGTGTATGTGTATGTGTATGTGTATGTGTGTTTGTGTTTGTGTTTGTGTTTGTGTTTGTGTTTGTGTTTGTGTTTGTGTTTGTGTTTGTGTATGTGAACATAGGATACTGAGGGGTAAGCCTAATTGTGGCTGTGTGTACGGGGTCTGGAAGGATGATATGTGAACAGGGGCTGCTGATTGGGTAATTATGGGGTGTGTGTGTGTGTGTGTGTGTGTGTGTGTGTGTGTGTGTGTGTGTGTGTGTGTGTGTGTGTGTGTGTGTGTGTGTGTGTGTGTGTGTGTGTGTGTGTGTGTGTGTGTGTGTGTGTGTGTGTGTGTGTGTGTGTGTCACTGCATGTTGTTGGTGATTAGCTGACAGACAGCGAAAGAACCAGACACAGAGAGCAGCTGTGTGTGAACCTACCAGCTGCAGCCCAGCTCAGCCCACCTCACACACACACACACACACACACACACACACACACACACACACACACACACACACACACACACACACACACACACACACACACACACACACACACACACACACACACACACACACACACACACACACCACACCCTTTGTTTGTGTCTGTTTACCCCACGAAAGCCTCTTCGTCACGATATGGCTTCATAGGAAACCTTGATCCTGGGACATTAAACAGAACCACAGGGCCTGTATCAGCCTGACAGATATGAGGTTTATACAGTCAATAACTTAGGATCAAGTACATTCCACATCTCTTAATGAATGCTTTTAAGTCATCTGATATATACACACACACAATTGTACATCACTTGCAACAGCAGCATTGTGGGTTCGATTCCAGCTGGGACCACCCATGTCGAAAATATATGCAGGAAAGTCGCTTTGTGTAAAAGGGTCAGCTAAATGTTATATATTACACAATTAAGCATACTTTAAAAAAAATTTTAAAAAAAAGTTGTTTCCACCCAAAATCAGATGTGATTAAATGGTGTGTGTTTGCAGATGGGGTTTGCTAGGAGAACACACTGGTGTAAACAAATATGTCACTATTGTGGCAACACTTTCTTGTTATGGATTTTTTAGCTTCTGGGAAAAACCTCATAACTTTCAGTTTCAGAGAGGCACCTCAGACTACAAGGAAGTGACTCAGACATTTAGAATGCTGATGATCATCTCTTCAGTGGTAAACAGTAAGATCTTATGTTAACACTATAAATCACCTGATTGACTTTGTTTGAAGAAGTGAGATAGAGTGTCTATTTTTGTTATATTGTTTAGTAAATGAAACTTGTATTAGGGCTGTTGCAGTGACTGTATTATCAGCACACCAGCAGTCATGAGTCAAGATAGCAGTAAATTCCACGTCACTATAATCTCCTGTTATGCACTCTGGACAGGCTTTGGTAGAATCCAAATGGCTAACTACCATCAGGTCCTAATGGCCTGGTACTCAGGGCTCTAGTGTCCCTCCATCAGGTCCTAATGGCCTGGTACTCAGGGCTCTAGTGTCCCTCCATCAGGTCCTAATGGCCTGGTACTCAGGGCTCTAGTGTCCCTCCATCAGGTCCTAATGGCCTGGTACTCAGGGCTCTAGTGTCCCTCCATCAGGCCTTAATGGCCTGGTACTCAGGGCTCTAGTGTCCCTCCATCAGGTCCTAATGACCTGGTACTCAGGGCTCTAGTGTCCCTCCATCAGGTCCTAATGACCTGGTACTCAGGGCTCTAGTGTCCCTCCATCAGGTCCTAATGACCTGGTACTCAGGGCTCTAGTGTCCCTCCATCAGGTCCTAATGACCTGGTACTCAAGGCTCTATTGTCCCTCCATCAGGTCCTATTGACCTGGTACTCAGGCTACCTGCTGGTTACTGTCCCAACGCTCTAACCACTAGGCTACCTGCTGGATATTGGCCCAACGCTCTAACCACTAGGCTACCTGCTGGATATTGGCCCAACACTCTAACCACTAGGCTACCTGCTGGTTATTGGCCCAACACTAACCACTAGGCTACCTGCCACGTTTGCTAATTGAAGGGAGGACATATATATTTTCCCTTGCCCTTGTTCCTCACCATTTAATAATGGACTGTTCTAAATCAAAACTATTTTTTTACACATTAGCAAAGACAAGATAAAAATGAGAATAGTCTGAAGGGTTAAAATGTGATCACTTAATGAGAGAACAGCTGTTGCAGCCTGAGGCAAGGATCTTTTTATTTTTGCTACTTTCTCAAATCATCAATAGACTATAGTCACATCATGCAGCCCATATATGTTATGATTTCTAAGACATTCTAAGGTTTGTATCAGTCACATCTAAAGTTTACAAATAACTCTAAATCTAGCATATAGGACCCGTTTAAAATGAGCACTTTTACACTAAACATAGACACTTCATATGCACACTGGCTCAAGAATGGAAGAATACCATTTATATTTTATTCAGCTAAGTTCAATTATATTATTCTTACTATAAAAGAATGGCATAAAATGAAGTATATCTTGTCAGCTAAACAAGCCTACAGTGTATGAGATGGAGCGTTGTCAGATAACTAACAGTAGGCCAAGTCATATTCTGTTCTTGGTGTTGGGCCTCAGATTCTCTAAAAGTTATACGGCTGCACCACTGAGAGCATCTTGACTGGCTGCACCACTGAGAGCATCTTGATTGGCTGCACCACTGAGAGCATCTTGACTGGCTGCACCACTGAGAGCATCTTGACTGGCTGCACCACTGAGAGCATCTTGATTAGCTGCACCACTGAGAGCATCTTGACTGGCTGCACCACTGAGAGCATCTTGACTGGCTGCACCACTGAGAGCATATTGACTGGCTGCACCACTGAGAGCATCTTGACTGGCTGCATCACCGCTTGGTCCGGCAACTGCAAGGCAACCGACCCGGAAGGTGCTACAGAAGGTGGTGAGCTCAGGCACCAGTACATCAAACTCTTAACAACTATTACCCCCTTTGAGATGTTGGTCAGATGGCGAGAAGCCAAACTGGTGAAACACGTCTCTCTCTCTCTCTGAAGTGGTTGAATTTGTGTCTCATATGGAACTCAGAGTTCCTGCAGATCCTGTGTTGCCACTGGTAACATCACAAGGTCACTGACTTCAGCATGAATACTCTGTTACCACGTGTGTGTTTACGTGGTGTGTTTAAAAAAGGAATATCCCCTCTGCCAGAAGAACAATAAAACTGCTGACCAGATAGACACCTTGGGAATATCCTCCCATAAAGTTGGACATCCTTGACAGCCCTTTGAAAAAAACTATATATATCTGCCTGTCTTTGTTTATAGACCCTTATTGTTGTGTGTGTGTGTGAAGGAGACGTACCTCTACCAAGGCGTCAAATCGGGTTATGACCCTAAAGGTCCAGCCATCTACATATCCTCTGTGGTGTGAGCAGGCAGGGTCATTCCTCCTATGATCTCACTGTTACCAGTTTATTGGGGTCTCCTTTGACTAACCGCAGGGGCCACTGAAGTGTTTCGGTGAAATCCTATCTTGTAATTTGCTTTGTCAAACCATAAAACTGAATAAACACTGTATGCCTTTAATGGGTTTCTCTAGCAGGAATCAACCTGATGTTGTATGTCTTTAATGGGTTTCTCTAGCAGGAATCAACCTGATGTTGTATGTCTTTAATGGGGTTCTCTAGCAGGAATCAACCTGATGTTGTATGTCTTTAATGGGTTTCTCTAGCAGGAATCAACCCCCTCCTCCTGATGTTGTATGTCCTTAATGGGTTTCTCTAGCAGGAATCAACCTGATGTTGTATGTCTTTAATGGGTTTCTCTAGCAGGAATCAACCTGATGTTGTATGTCTTTAATGGGTTTCTCTAGCAGGAATCAACCCCCTCCTCCTGATGTTGTATGTCGTTAATGGGTTTCTCTAGCAGGAATCAACCTGATGTTGTATGTCTTTAATGGGTTTCTCTAGCAGGAATCAACCTGATGTTGTATGTCTTTAATGGGTTTCTCTAGCAGGAATCAACCCCCTCCTCCTGATGTTGTATGTGCTTAATGGGTTTCTCTAGCAGGAATCAACCTGATGTTGTATGTCTTTAATGGGTTTCTCTAGCAGGAATCAACCTGGTGTTGTATGTCTTTAATGGGTTTCTCTAGCAGGAATCAACCTGATGTTGTATGTCTTTAATGGGTTTCTCTAGCAGGAATCAACCCCCTCCTCCTGATGTTGTATGTCTTTAATGGGTTTCTCTAGCAGGAATCAACCTGATGTTGTATGTCTTTAATGGGTTTCTCTAGCAGGAATCAACCTGATGTTGTATGTCTTTAATGGGTTTCTCTAGCAGGAATCAACCTGATGTTGTATGTCTTTAATGGGTTTCTCTAGCAGGAATCAACCCCCTCCTCCTGATGTTGTATGTCTTTAATGGGTTTCTCTAGCAGGAATCAACCTGATGTTGTATGTCTTTAATGGGTTTCTCTAGCAGGAATCAACCTGATGTTGTATGTCTTTAATGGGTTTCTCTAGCAGGAATCAACCTGA
The DNA here is from genome assembly GCF_021184085.1 of Oncorhynchus gorbuscha. Classification (NCBI taxonomy): domain Eukaryota; kingdom Metazoa; phylum Chordata; class Actinopteri; order Salmoniformes; family Salmonidae; genus Oncorhynchus; species Oncorhynchus gorbuscha. Next base: position 86,495 of record NW_025745820.1, read on the forward strand.
TGTTGTATGTCTTTAATGGGTTTCTCTAGCAGGAATCAACCCCCTCCTCCTGATGTTGTATGTCTTTAATGGGTTTCTCTAGCAGGAATCAACCTGATGTTGTATGTCTTTAATGGGTTTCTCTAGCAGGAATCAACCCCCTCCTCCTGATGTTGTATGTCTTTAATGGGTTTCTCTAGCAGGAATCAACCCCCTCCTCCTGATGTTGTATGTCTTTAATGGGTTTCTCTAGCAGGAATCAACCTGATGTTGTATGTCTTTAATGGGTTTCTCTAGCAGGAATCAACCTGATGTTGTATGTCTTTAATGGGTTTCTCTAGCAGGAATCAACCCCCTCCTCCTGATGTTGTATGTCTTTAATGGGTTTCTCTAGCAGGAATCAACCTGATGTTGTATGTCTTTAATGGGTTTCTCTAGCAGGAATCAACCCCCTCCTCCTGATGTTGTATGCACCATGCTTTACCAACTGAGTCACACAGTTTGTGCCGGATGACACTGAAAAAACCCATGACTTCCGAGTTGAGAAATAACTGTCATTTAAAACGAATGATTCAAACGTTGTTTCTCAACAGTTTCTCTTACCACACCAGACTACAGCCAGGCATGATGACCACCAGACCAAGACAGACATTTTTTAACATGTTTTTTTTATTTATATCCATATATATTTATATTGAGCTTTTATTTGGACAGGAGGATCACCTTTGAGAGCAGGGTCTAAACTGAAGGGAGCCCTTTGAACCTGAACACACAACTTAATACGACCTAGTAGCACCCTCAACACGTTACAATAAACACAACCAGATTCATCAAATCACACACTACTATCTCCCTCAAAATGAATCTGAACTGTCCACTGGAGACCAGGCTATCCCCCCCCCCCCTCAGTGGAGACCCGGCTACCCCCCCCCCCCCCCCCAGCGGAGACCAGGCTACCCCCCCCCAGTGGAGACCAGGCTATCCCCCCCCCCAGTGGAGACCAGGTTATTCCCCCCCCCCCAGTGGAGACCAGGCTATTTCCCCCCTCAGTGGAGACCAGGATATCCCCCCCCAGTGGAGACCCGCGGGACCTCCAGAACCAGCTAGTCCAGAAGGCGGGTCTGATAATAGCTGGATCTCCAGTGAATACATGAACTGAGGTAGTAGGAGGAGTCTCTGAAGAACCCTTCTGGTAGTCAGACACTCGCAGCCAACAGAACCATTCAAAATGCAGTGATGTGAATGGGAATTGTCCCCAGTGATAAAGCGCAGTGCTGAGTGATAGACTGTCTGAATCTAAATGTCTCATGTATGCAGATAATATCACCATAACTGGGTGAAGTGTTGCTTGAACACTCTTCCTTTCTACTTTCTATAAAAGAAACCAATCCTAATTCTCTGGTTTTTTGTTGTCAATTTTTCAACGTGTGTTTTAAAAGAGAGCTTGTCATCAATCCCCTCCCCCCCCAAAAAGTACTGTTTGGTTCTAATCTTTCAGAGGAAATAGCTCACGGACACTAGAGAAGCTGAACCAAGTTGAATTCATCCCAAAGGATCGACACAGCTGTAATTTGGACACAGACAAGGCTTCCCCCGTGGCGGTATTCATACCCCACTTTGGGTGGAGTCTCCTGAGCTCTAAACATTGGGTGGAGTCTCTTGATCTCTAAACATTGGGTGGAGTCTCCTGATCTCTAAACATTGGGTGGAGTCTCCTGAGCTCTAAACATTGGGTGGAGTCTCCTGAGCTCTAAACATTGGGTGGAGTCTCCTGATCTCTAAACATTGGGTGGAGTCTCCTGAGCTCTAAACATTGGGTGGAGTCTCCTGAGCTCTAAACATTGGGTGGAGTCTCCTGAGCTCTAAACATTGGGTGGAGTCTCCTGATCTCTAAACATTGGGTGGAGTCTCCTGATCTCTAAACATTGGGTGGAGTCTCCTGAGCTCTAAACATTGGGTGGAGTCTCCTGATCTCTAAACATTGGGTGGAGTCTCCTGATCTCTAAACATTGGGTGGAGTCTCCTGAGCTCTAAACATTGGGTGGAGTCTCCTGAGCTCTAAACATTGGGTGGAGTCTCCTGATCTCTAAACATTGGGTGGAGTCTCCTGAGCTCTAAACATTGGGTGGAGTCTCCTGAGCTCTAAACATTGGGTGGAGTCTCCTGATCTCTAAACATTGGGTGGAGTCTCCTGATCTCTAAACATTGGGTGGAGTCTCCTGATCTCTAAACATTGGGTGGAGTCTCCTGAGCTCTAAACATTGGGTGGAGTCTCCTGAGCTCTAAACATTGCATCGGGGAACTAAGTGATATGAGCCTTCCACGGTTTCTCCACCTTGTCAGCACTGTCACACATGATCGTGTTCCCTGCAGCCAGCCCCTCCCAAGCTTCATTATGGCCCCCTCTCATGTCTCTTTTGTAACTAATGTTCCTATACTCTGAGTATATGTCACGGCCGTCGTCGTAGCAATGACCGGACCAAGGTGCAGTGTGGTGAGGGTACATTTTCCTTTAATTCATTATAAATGTCGCCAACAAAACAAGAAACAACCATGAAGCTGACTTGGACTATAGTGCCACTAACAAAGACAACTACACACAAACTACAAAAGAAAAAAAAGGCTGCCTAAGTATGATTTCCAATCAGAGACAACGATAGACAGCTGTCCCCGTGCCCGGCCAAAACATAGAAACAGAAAACATAGAAATAAAGAAACTAGAATGTCCACCCAAGTCACACCCTGGCCTACCCAAAATAGAGAATAAAAGCCTCTCAATGGCCACGGCGTGACAGTAAAACAATGTTCAAAGTTAACACAAGAATCCAATAGTACTTATAATGGGGAACTTGCACAACTTGGGCTCCCTTCAATGTGCAAACACCCAAGTCCTCAGAGACCAAAATACTTCTGGTTTTATTAGCATTTAGCGCGAGTTTAAGATCAGTAAGTGATTTTTGAATCGAGTCAAAACCATGTTGAAGGTCATAAATGGCCTGCTATACTGAGGGGGCACAGGAGTGAATAACTAGCCTCCACGTAGAAATGTATGTTACAGGTTTTAACAGATAGACCAATATTATTTATATAAATAGTGAAGAAAAAGGGGTCCCAACATTGACTCCTGCTGAATACCTTCCTTAATATTGAGGAAATTACATTTTATACCGTCAGTAAGCACACGTTGTGTCCTGTCCGTTAGATCATTGTTGATAGGAATCAAGGCTCATTTCAAACAACCTTTGAACAGGTAAGAAATGGTCAACTGTATCAGATGAACAGGTCAATAAATAAGGCAGCGCAATGATTTCTATGGTCGAAATAATATAGCACATCGTCTAAGACCAGTGTAGCTGCTGAAACAGTGTTATGTCCAGGTCTAACAACACCAGTCTAACACCAGACACAACACCAGACACAACACCAGTCTAACACCAAACACAACACCAGTCTAATACCAGACACAACACCAGTCTAACACCAGACACAACACCAGTCTAACACCAGTCTAACACTAGTCTAACACCAGACACAACACCAGTCTAACACCAGACACAACACCAGTCTAACACCAGACACAACACCAGTCTAACACCAGACACAACACCAGTCTAACACCAGACACAACACCAGACACAACACCAGTCTAACACCAGACACAACACCAGTCTAACACCAGACACAACACCAGTCTAACACCAGACACAACACCAGACACAACACCAGTCTAACACCAGACACAACACCAGTCTAACACCAGACACAACACCAGTCTAACACCAGACACAACACTAGTCTAACACCAGACACAACACCAGTCTAACACCAGACACAACACCAGTCTAACACCAGACACAACACCAGTCTAACACCAGACACAACACCAGACACAACACCAGTCTAACACCAGACACAACACCAGTCTAACACCAGACACAACACCAGTCTAACACCAGACACAACACCAGTCTAACACCAGACACAATACCAGTCTAACACCAGACACAATACCAGTCTAACACCAGACACAACACCAGTCTAACACCAGACACAACACCAGTCTAACACCAGACACAACACCAGTCTAACACCAGACACAACACCAGACACAACACCAGTCTAACACCAGACACAACACCAGTCTAACACCAGACACAACACCAGTCTAACACCAGACACAATACCAGTCTAACACCAGACACAATACCAGTCTAACACCAGACACAACACCAGTCTAACACCAGACACAACACCAGTCTAACACCAGACACAACACCAGTCTAACACCAGACACAACACCAAACACAACACCAGTCTAACACCAGTCTAATACCAGACACAACACCAGTCTAACACCATACACAACACCAGTCTAACACCAGACACAACACCAGACACAACACCAGACTAACACCAGTCTAACACCAGTCTAACACCAGACACAACACCAGTCTAACACCATACACAACACCAGTCTAACACCAGACACAACACCAGACACAACACCAGACTAACACCAGTCTAACACCAGACACAACACCAGACACAACACCAGACACAACACCAGACTAACACCAGTCTAACACCAGTCTAATACCAGACACAACACCAGTCTAACACATTGACTCTGTACCGTAATACCCTGTATATAACCTCCACATTGACTCTGTACCGGTACCCCCTGTATATAACCTCCACATTGACTCTGTACCGTAATACCCTGTATATAGCCTCCACATTGACTCTGTACCGGTACCCCCTGTATAGAGCCTCCACATTGACTCTGTACCGGTACCCCCTATATAAAGCCTCCACACTGACTCTGTATCGGTACCCCCTGTATATAGCCTCCACATTGACTCTGTACCGGTACACCCTGTATATAACCTCCACATTGACTCTGTACCGTAATACCCTGTGTATAGCCTCCACATTGACTCTGTACCGGTACCCCCTGCATATAGCCTCCACATTGACTCTGTACCGTAATACCCTGTATATAACCTCCACATTGACTCTGTACCGTAATACCCTGTGTATAGCCTCCACATTGACTCTGTACCATAATACCCTGTATATAGCCTCCACATTGACTCTGTACCGGTACCCCCTGTATATAGCCTCCACATTGACTCTGTACCGGTACCCCCTGTATATATCCTCCACATTGACTCTGTAACGGTACCCCCTGTATATAGCCTCCACATTGACTCTGTAACGGTACCCCCTGTATATATCCTCCACATTGACTCTGTAACGGTACCCCCTGTATATAGCCTCCACATTGACTCTGTACCGTAATACCCTGTATATAGCCTCCACATTGACTCTGTAACGGTACCCCCTGTATATAGCCTCCACATTGACTCTGTACCGGTACCCCCTGTATATAGCCTCCACATTGACTCTGTACCGTAATACCCTGTATATAGCCTCCACATTGACTCTGTACCGTAATACCCTGTATATAGCCTCCACATTGACTCTGTACCGTAATACCCTGTATATAGCCTCCACATTGACTCTGTACCGTAATACCCTGTATATAGCCTCCACATTGTCTCTGTACCGGTACCCCCTGTATATAGCCTCCACATTGACTCTGTACCGGTACCCCCTGTATATAGCCTCCACATCGACTCTGTACCGGTACCCCCTGTATATAGCCTCCACATTGACTCTGTACCGTAATACCCTGTATATAGCCTCCACATTGACTCTGTACCGGTACCCCCTGTATATAGCCGCCACATTGACTCTGTACCGGTACCCCCTGTATATAGCCTCCACATTGACTCTGTACCGTAATACCCTGTATATAGCCTCCACATTGACTCTGTACCGTAATACCCTGTATATAGCCTCCATATTGACTCTGTACCGGTACCCCCTGTATATAACCTCCACATTGACTCTGTACCGTAATACCCTGTATATAGCCTCCACATTGACTCTGTACCGTAATACCCTGTATATAGCCTCCACATTGACTCTGTACCGTAATACCCTGTATATAGCCTCCACATTGACTCTGTACCGGTACCCCCTGTATATAGCCTCCACATTGACTCTGTACCGGTACCCCCTGTATATAGCCTCCACATTGACTCTGTACCGGTACCCCCTGTATATAGTCTCCACATTGACTCTGTACCGGTACCCCCTGTATATAGTCTCCACATTGACTCTGTACCGGTACCCCCTGTATATAGTCTCCACATTGACTCTGTACCGGTACCCCCTGTATATAGCCACCACATTGACTCTGTACCGGTACCCCCAGTATTTCGCCCCGCTATTGTTATTTACTGCTGCTCTTTAATTATTTGTTACTCTTATCTCTTGATTTTTTTGTTGTATTTTCTTTAAACTGCATTGGTGGTTAAGGGCTTGTTAGTAAACATTTCACTGTAAGGTGAAACACCTGTTGTATTCGACACGTGACAAATAACATTTGATTTGATTCAACATGACAACACAAGACTGAAGCAACACGACAACGCAAGACTGAAGCAACACGACAACGCAAGACTGAAGCAACACGACAACGCAAGACTGAAGCAACATCGCAAGACTGAAGCAACACGACAACACAAGACTGAAGCAACACGACAACGCAAGACTGAAGCAACATCGCAAAACTGAAGCAACACGACAACGCAAGACTGAAGCAACACGACAACGCAAGACTGAAGCAACACAACAACGCAAGACTGAAGCAACATCGCAAGACTGAAGCAACACGACAACGCAAGACTGAAGCAACACGACAACGCAAGACTGAAGCAACATCGCAAGACTGAAGCAACACGACAACGCAAGACTGAAGCAACACGACAACGCAAGACTGAAGCAACATCGCAAGACTGAAGCAACACGACATCGCAAGACTGAAGCAACACGCCAACGCAAGACTGAAGCAACACGACAACGCAATACTGAAGCAACACGACAACGCAAGATTGAAGCAACACGACAACACAAAACTGAAGCAACACGACAACGCAATACTGAAGCAACACGACAACGCAAGACTGCGTCACAAGGAGACAGCGAAGAGGAACCATGGACAGATAGATAGACCCTTGACTCAGAACATTAAAACACTCTGACAGTTAGTCAGTCACCATGTCTGGCCTATTCAGTAACAAGGACATAAGGAAGTTCCTTGTAACAATGCAATGAACTGTGAATTCCATGGAAAATAACGCTTTACTCAGACCAAAGTCATCAGAGGGGTGCAGCGTTACGATATGTCACTACTCAGGGTAATGATGCAGGGTCAGAGTCACAGTCTCTTGATTTGAGGGTGTGGACCGCACGGAGACCTCAAAGTGGGTTTCAAAATCGTTAAAGACAAATAATTTTAACCTGAAACATTTATCAAAGACATTTATAGTAGGATATTAATATTATTAATTAATATTATGAGGAATTGGAATGACATGACTTCAGTGCTGGACAGGCTCGTCATGGATGGATGGGGTTGGAGATTAGCTCAACTCTACCACTGAGGACAGGTCAGGAGTTGACTGGATGGATGGGGTTGGAGATTAGCTCAACTCTACCACTGAGGACAGGTCAGGAGTTGACTGGGAAGACAAAAAAAGAACACCACACAGTTAGACAAAAGAGCTAAGAATGAGTTAGTCCAAGCAAGGATTAAAATCACACTTATGTGTAATAATAACGCGGAGGTCTCAGCTGTCACACAGGGGTCGCTGGGCGTAACAGAGTCAGGACACGGAGGTCTCTGCCGTCACACAGGGGTCGCTAGGCGTAACAGAGTCAGGACACGGAGGTCTCTGCCGTCACACAGGGGTCGCTGGGCGTAACAGAGTCAGGACACGGAGGTCTCTGCCGTCACACAGGGGTCGCTGGGCGTAACAGAGTCAGGACACGGAGGTCTCTGCCGTCACACAGAGGTCACTGGGCGTAACAGAGTCAGGACACGGAGGTCTCTGCCGTCACACAGGGGTCGCTGGGCGTAACAGAGTCAGGACACGGAGGTCTCTGCCGTCACACAGAGGTCGCTGGGCGTAACAGAGTCAGGACACGGAGGTCTCAGCTGTCACACAGGGGTCGCTGGGCGTAACAGAGTCAGGACACGGAGGTCTCTGCCGTCACACAGGGGTCGCTGGGCGTAACAGAGTCAGGACACGGAGGTCTCAGCTGTCACACAGGGGTCGCTGGGCGTAACAGAGTCAGGACACGGAGGTCTCAGCTGTCACACAGGGGTCGCTGGGCGTAACAGAGTCAGGACACGGAGGTCTCTGCCGTCACACAGAGGTCACTGGGCGTAACAGAGTCAGGACACGGAGGTCTCTGCCGTCACACAGGGGTCGCTGGGCGTAACAGAGTCAGGACACGGAGGTCTCTGCCGTCACACAGAGGTCGCTGGGCGTAACAGAGTCAGGACACGGAGGTCTCAGCTGTCACACAGGGGTCGCTGGGCGTAACAGAGTCAGGACACGGAGGTCTCTGCCGTCACACAGGGGTCGCTGGGCGTAACAGAGTCAGGACACGG